>NC_060183.1:64619951-64622451 GCF_021184085.1 Oncorhynchus gorbuscha | reverse complement strand
TGTGCAAGTACCGTTTGTGCGCGTGGGTGTGTGTGTAGGTCCGTGAGGAGATAGATAAGTTTGGGATAAAGGTGTACCAGTTCCCAGACTGCGACTCTGATGAGGATGAGGAGGCCAAACAGAAGGACAGAGAACTCAAGGTGAGTCTAACACACATGGTCACACCATTTTCTCACTTCTTTTATTTTAATCTGCATACCTAAAATTTCCATGAAAGTTTCGTAAGCTATTTAGCTAAATGATTATTATCGCAGTTCCACAACATTTTTTAACTGAATAACTTTTTTGTGTTTGTGCATGTGCCTATCTGTGCTGCCGTCATTGTGTGTGTATGTGTCCGTGTGTGTGTGTGGTAAATGCATGCTGACACCCGTGTGTGTGTGTGTGTGTGTGTGTGTGTGTGTGTGTGTGTGTGTGTGTGTGTGTGTGTGTGTGTGTGTGTGTGTGTGTGTGTGTGTGTGTGTGTGTGTGTGTGTGTGTGTGTGTGTGTGTGTGTGTTAGGAGAGCACTCCGTTTGCTGTGATCGGCAGTAACATGGTGGTGGAGACCAGAGGTCAGAAAGTCAGAGGAAGACTCTACCCCTGGGGCATTGTAGAGGGTAGGTGCATGGGAGTTGGGTGTGTATGTTAACATATGTGTGAGTGTGTGTGTGTATACACGTATTAATGTGTGTGTGTCTTAACATAACATATGTGTGAGTGTGTGTGTTTATACACGTATTAATGTGTGTGTGTCTTAACATAACATATGTGTACTTCCGGCGCCGACTGAGATGGCCGCCTCGCTTCGCGTTCCTAGGAAACTATGCAGTTTTTTGTTTTTTTTACGTGTTATTTCTTACATTAGTACCCCAGGTCATCTTAGGTTTCATTACATACAGTCGAGAATAACTACTGAATATAAGATCAGCGTCAACTCACCATCAGTACGACCAAGAATATGTTTTCCGCGACGCGGATCCTGTGTTCTGCCTTACAAACAGGACAACGGAATGGATCGCATGCAGCGACCCAAGAAAACGACTCCGAAAAAGAGGGAAACACGGCGGTGTTCTGGTCAGACTCCGGAGACGGGCACATCGCGCACCACTTCCCAGCATTCTTCTTGCCAATGTCCAGTCTCTCGACAACAAGGTTGATGAAATCCGAGCAAGGGTGGCATTCCAGAGGGACATCAGAGACTGCAACGTTCTCTGCTTTACGGAAACATGGCTTACTGGGAAGACGCTATCCAGGGCGGTGCAGCCAACGGGTTTCTCCACGCATCCCGCCGACAGAAACATACATCTCTCTGGTAAGAAGAGTGGCGGGGGCGTATGCCTCATGACTAACGGGACATGGTGTGATGAAGGAAACATACAGGAACTCAAATCCTTCTGTTCACCTGATTTAGAATTCCTCACAATCAAATGTAGACCGCATTATCTACCAAGGGAATTCTCTTCGATTATAATCACAGCCGTATATATCCCCCCCCAAGCAGACACATCGATGGCTCTGAACGAACTTTATTTAACTCTTTGCAAACTGGAAACCATTTATCCGGAGGCTGCATTCATTGTAGCTGGGGATTTTAACAAAGCTAATCTGAAAACAAGACTCCCTAAATTTTATCAGCATATCGATTGCGCAACCAGGGGTGGTAAAACCTTGGATCATTGTTACTCTAACTTCCGCGACGCATATAAGGCCCTGCCCCGTCCCCCTTTCGGAAAAGCTGACCACGACTCCATTTTGTTGATCCCTGCCTACAGGCAGAAATTAAAACAAGAGGCTCCCACGCTGAGGTCTGTCCAACGCTGGTCAGAACAAGCTGACTCTACACTCCAAGACTGCTTCCATCACGTGGACTGGGACATGTTTCGTATTGCGTCAGATGGAAATATTGACGAATACGCTGATTCGGTGTGCGAGTTCATTAGAACGTGCGTCGAAGATGTCGTTCCCATAGCAACGATAAAAACATTCCCAAACCAGAAACCGTGGATTGATGGCAGCATTCGCATGAAACTGAAAGCGCGAACCACTGCTTTTAATCAGGGCAAGGTGTCTGGTAACATGTCCGAATATAAACAATGCAGCTATTCCCTCCGCAAGGCTATTAAACAAGCTAAGCGTCAGTACAGAGACAAAGTGGAGTCTCAATTCAATGGCTCAAAAACAAGAGGCATGTGGCAGGGTCTACAGTCAATCACGGACTACAAGAAGGAACCCAGCCCAGTCACGGACCAGGATGTCTTGCTCCCAGGCAGACTAAATAACTTTTTTGCCCGCTTTGAGGACAATACAGTGCCCCTGACACGGCCTGCAACGAAAACATGCGGTCTCTCCTTCACTGCAGCCCAGGTGAGTAAGACATTTAAACGTGTTAACCCTCGCAAGGCTGCAGGCCCAGACGGCATCCCCAGCCGCGCCCTCAGAGCATGCGCAGACCAGCTGGCCGGTGTGTTTACGGACATATTCAATCAATCCCTATACCAGTCTGCTGTTCCCACATGCTT
>NC_060183.1:64529951-64614951 GCF_021184085.1 Oncorhynchus gorbuscha | reverse complement strand
AGTCACACCCCCTCTGGATGAAATTTACCATAGACACTGATCTAAGGTCATCTTTATATTTCCCCCCTCTAATGGTTATGGTTAGGATTTGGTGATGGTAAACTGATTTGAGATCTGTGCCTAAGGACTGCTTTGCGTTCTTGTATGAGGAAGACGAGACAAGGATTTCGGCAAGGCCATTCCATCTCGGGACTTTAATGAATTTTGGCAAAGAGATTTATTTATAAACTAATACACCGAAAACTGCAGACATTACTAGTGCCTCCCCCTCCCCTCAAACCAACATAAAACGTGATCAGAAATCTCAACTAGCAAGCAAGTAGCAGAAATTAAGAATTGAGTGCATGCACCTTCAAGCGAAGGGGTGGGGGCGTGTTCGGCACAACACAGGTACAGGCAGCAATCTATTGGCCACCTGTTGGATGGACTTGTTTTGGATCATCTGGTCAAAATGCAAACCCCCTTTGCAAAGTGAGTGTCATTCGTTCACTACACAGGAGCCTACTTTTGTATAAAGCAATATATTCACTCAATCCAATGGTCAACGATACAGAAAACATCTAACAAGAGTTTAGGGAGTCGGACTTCAAAGGAAGCACGTTCATCAGGTGTGGAAGTTCATCAGGTTTGCTGCCCCCACGACAGCAGCAGCAGCACGCTACACAGAGAGAGCATGGGGAGGGGGGAATGGAGAGAAGAGAAAAGAACAACGATGAAGCCTCCACGTCCCACCAAGATATAATGTGGAAACAATTTCAAGCGAAAGCCAAGCTCATCCTAAGCCCTCAACTCAGCACTAAAAACCCAGACGAGAAAAAGGAGAGGAATCGGTGTCGATGTTTCGGAAGAAGAAAAAGCACCCCTTGGGCCCGATGATCTCCTCCTCACAGCCCGACCTCCTCATCTTGGACTTGCAGGAGCTGCTCCTCTGTGGCAAAGAGGACCACAGCTCCAGACCTCTATGCCACATACAGGACGGCTAAAAGATGAATCGGCCCGACACACAGAGAGTCGACGGCGGTTCGGGCAGCCTGAAGCCCACGTTGGTACAGTCCCACCATAAGAGCTCTTCACTGGGGTTGGTGTGCCTGGAGAGGCTGGTTGCGGAACCTTGCAGCTAGACGGTAGTGACAGCGATGAAGGGGAGACACAGCCACAGCTGAATAAAACTGATCTGCAGGTAAGAAATGGGAGCAATGAAATAGAGAGAGACTAGACTGCACTATAGTAGTCTATCGTTATTATCCCCGATGGAGTAGATGTCTTTGCAGCATGTAGCCTGTAGACATCATGTAGACGAGGTTAGTAAAGGGTTGTAACAGCCCGTTCCAACATATTATAGATATGCTACATGTCATAGCTGTAATACTCCTCATCAATGGATAATAATATGCTGATGTAAAATAGCACCAGCATCATCAGAGGAAGTTACCTTTGACTTAATGGTCATATGATTCACCTATTTGTGTGTGCATGTGTGTGCGTGTGTGTTTTCCAGCTATGACAGCTGTAGGCGATACCAGCAGCCTGACCAGACAATGTTGACTACAGGTTACAGTACAGTCTTAACACAGTGAAAAGACAGATGATATTTCATTAAAGAAGAGGAACACAATCCCTGGGTTATGGGAGGGGTAGTAGAAGTGTATACTGAGAGTTAACTGTGAGAATTGGTGCCCAAAGGGCAGGTCCTAGATCAGACAGTTTAATACATAGTGATTGTGTAAATAAGAGGAGAATGTATGTGTTTTGTTGTGTGGGGGATGGAGTCGTAGAAGTGCATGATAAAAAAAGTCTCCTTTGTTTTGGAAAAGCTCTGAAAAAAAGAGTGCTCTTAGAATGCACAGAGTAACAATCACAGCCAGACTATTTGGCACTATTTTCTATTTCCTTTGCCTTGTGTGTGACATTCAGCTTGATTTGTCAAGTCTGGTTGTGTTTCTGTGGCCAAATCGACTGTATCCATTTCAGAAATAGAGTCAGCTCCAAAGGTATTGGGACAGTGAGACATTCTTTGTTTTTGTCTTGGCGCTGTACTCCAACACTTTGGATTTGAAATGATACAATGTTAAAGTGCAGCCTGTCAGCTTTCATTTGAGGGTATTTTCATCCATATCGGGTGAACTGTTTAGACATTACAGCACGTTTTGTACATAGTCACCCCCATTTTAGGGGACCAAAAGTATTGGGACAAATTCACCTATATGTTTATTAAGGTAGTTAAACTCAAAAGTGTAATATTTGGTCCCATATTCTTAACATGCAATGGCTACGTCAAGCTTGTGACTCTACACATTTGTCAGATATATTCGCTGTTTGTTTTGGTTGTTTCAGATCATTTTTTGCCCAATAAAAAAAAATTGTAACTAATGTATTGTGTCATTTTGGAGTCAGTTTTATTGTAAATAAGAATATAATATGTGGATGCTACCCTGATTACGGATAGTCCTGAATAAATCGTGAATAATTATTAGTGACAAAGTAACAGACGCACAAATATCATACCCTCCCAATAAATGTTAACCTCCAGTGTTGTTGTAATGGTGTGAGGTTAGCATGTCTTGGGGGGGATGATATTTAGGCTACATGCCAAGGCATGGCTGTCTCTATCTGTGTAGGCAGAGGGAGGGTTCGGAGACCAATGCAGCCCAGGAGCTATCCAGAAAATATGCACGCGCACACGCACAAACGCACACACGGCTTCTCTTGTTGTTTGATTGGCTCCTGGTTTGACCCCTGTCATTGGTTGGTTCATATTGGTTTGACCCCTGTCATTGGTTGGTTCATTTTGGTTTGACCCCTGTCATTGGTTGGTTCATATTGGTTTGACCCCTGTCATTGGTTGGTTCATATTGGTTTGACCCCTGTCATTGGTTGGTTCATCTTGGTTTGACCGCTGTCATTGACTCAACTTTTCGTGACCCTTTTCATTGCCTTACCTCCCTTATCCTACCTCATTTGCACACAGTGTATATAGACTTTTTCTATTGTATTATTGACTGTATGTTGGTTTACTCCATGTGTAACTCTGTGTTGTTGTTTGTGTCACTCTGCTTTGCTTTATCTTGGCCAGGTCGCAGTTGTAAATGAGAACTTCTTCTCAACTAGCCTACCTGGTTAAAGAAAGGTTAAATAAAAAATTAAGAATTGGTTGGTCATCATGATGATGTGCCTGGAGACACTCTTCTTAAAAGCCCAATATCTTGACAACTTGACTGCTGACATGCAAAACATTCTGGGACTGTATCAACAGTGGAATAATGAAACCAATACCAAAACATAGTGGTTCCACAGACTTTTTTTAGTTCACAAATCACATTTTTGACTGCACTGGGACTTTAACATTATTAGTTGGTCAAATTTAGCTCCAACATAACAAAAGACCGGCAAGAATTCAGTCAACTTAAAATGATATGCTTGATCAAATTGTCTCATATGTTCATTCAACTAGACATTTTTATTTGGACATCTTACCCCCCCCAAAAAAAGACTGTGGAAGTACACACACACACATAGTGCTTTTAACATACAATGTTTTCAACTTACTTATATACAGTGGGGCCAAAAAGTATTTAGTCAGCCACCAATTGTGCAAGTTTCCCCACTTAAAAAGATGAGAGAGGCCTGTAATCTTCATCATAGGTACACTTCAACTATGACAGAGAAAATGAGAAAAAAAAATCCAGAAAATCACATTGTAGGATTTTTAATGAATTTATTTTCAAATTATGGTGGAAAATAAGTATTTGGTCACCTACAAACAAGCAAGATTTCTGGCTCTCACAGACCTGTAACTTCTTCTTTAAGAGGCTCCTCTGTCCTCCACTCGCTACCTGTATTAATGGCACCTGTTTGAACTTGTTATCAGTAGTATAAAAGACACCTGTCCACAACCTCAAACAGTCACACTCCAAACTCCACTATGGCCAAGACCAAAGAGCTGTCAAAGGACACCAGAAACCAAATTGTAGACCTGCACCAGGCTGGGAAGACTGAATCTGCAATAGGTAAGCAGCTTGGTTTGAAGAAATCAACTGTGGGAGCAATTATTAGGAAATGGAAGACATACAAGACCACTGATAATATCCCTCGATCTGGGGCTCCACGCAAGATCTCACCCCGTGGGGTCAAAATGATCACAAGAACGGTGAGCAAAGATCCCAGAACCACACGGGGGGACCTAGAGAATGACCTGCAGAGAGCTGGGAACAAAGTAACAAAGCCTACCATCAGTAACACACTACGCCGCAACAATATATCATCAAAAGCAATCACAACTGAGTCTTTGAATGAAGAGATTGAGATAAAACTGTCCAGTTTGAGTGTTTGTTGCAGCTCGTTCCAGTCGCTAGCTGCAGTGAACTGAAAAGAGGAGCGACCCAGGGATGTGTGTGCTTTGGGGACCTTTAACATAATGTGACTGGCAGAACGGGTGTTGTATGTGGAGGATGACGGTTGAAATAGATATCTCAGGTAGGGGGGAGTGAGGCCTAAGAGGGTTTTATAAATAAGCATCAACCAGTGGGTCTTGCGATGGGTATACAGAGATGACCAGTTTACAGTGGAGTATAGAGTGCAGTGATGTGTCCTATAAGGAGTATTGGTGGCAAATCTGATGGCAGAATGGTAAAGAACATCTAGCCACTCAAGAGCACCCTTACCTGCCGATCTATAAATTATGTCTCCGTAGCATGGTTAGGATGGTCATCTGAATCAGGGTTAGTTTGGCAGCTGGGGTGAAAGAGGAGCGATTACGATAGAGGAAACCATGTCTAGATGTAACTTTAGCCTGCAGCTTCGATATGTGCTGAGAGAAGGACAGTGTACCGTCTAGCCGTACTCCAGTACTTGTATGAGGTGACTACCTCAAGCTCTAAACCCTCAGAGGAGGTAATAACACCTGTGGGAGGAGGGGCATTCTTCTTACCAAACCACATGACCTTTGTTTTGGAGATGTTCAAAACAAGGTTAGGGGTAGAGAAAGCTTGTTGGACATTGTTGGACATTGAGGGGCAGTATTTCATTTTTGGATAAAAAAAATGTTCCCGTTTTAAACAAGATATTTTGTCACGAAAAGATGCTTGACTATGCATATAATTGACAGCTTTGGAAAGAAAACACTCTGATGTTTCCAAAACTGCAAAGATATTATCTGTGAGTGCCACAGAACTGATGCTACAGGCGAAACCAAGATGAAACTTCAAACAGGAAGTGAGCAAAAGTTTTGAGGCGCTGTTTTCCATTGTCTCCTTATATGGCTGTGAATGCGCCCTAAACGAGCCTACACTTTCTGCCGTTTCCCCAAGGTGTCTGCAGCATTGTGACGTATTTGTAGGCATATCATTGGAAGATTGGCCATAAGAGACTACATTTACCAGGTGTCCGCCCGGTGTCCTTTGTCGAAATTGGTGCGTAATCTTCAGCTGCAAGCATTCTTCCATGTGATTCAGAGGAGAAAGCAGACTTCCACGAACGATATATCATCGAAGAGATATGTGAAAAACACCTTGAGGATTGATTCTAAACAACGTTTGCCATGTTTCAGTCGATATTATGGAGTTAATTTGGAAAAAAGTTTGGCGTTTTGTTGACGTGATGAACAAAACGGAGCGATTTCTCCTACACAAAGAATATTTTGGAAAAACTAAGCATTTGCTATCTAACTGAGAGTCTCCTCATTGAAAACATCCGAAGTTCTTCAAAGGTAAATTATTTTATTTGTATGCTTTTCTTGTTTTTGTGAAAATGTTGCCCGCTGAATGCTATGCTAAATGCTACGCTAGCTATAAATACTGTTACACAAATGCTTGTTTTGCTATGGTTGAAAAGCATATTTTGAAAATCTGAGATGACAGTGTTGTTAACAAAAGGCTAAGCTTGAGAGCTAGCATATTTATTTCATTTCATTTGCGATTTTCATGAATAGTTAACGTTGTGTTATGGTAATGATCTTGAGGCTGTATTCACGATCCCGGATCCGGGATGGCTATTATCAAGATTAAGAAAGCTTTGTTGTAGATCATTTAACACAAAATCCGGGGAGGGGCCAGCTGATATAAGACTGTATCATCTGCATTTAAATGGATGAGAGAGCTTCCTACTGCCTTAGCTATGTTGTTGATGCAAATTGAGAAGAGTGTGGGGTCTAGGATGGAGCCTTGGGGGTACTCCCTTGGTGACAGGCAGTGGCTGAGACAGCAGATTTTCAGACTTTATACACTACACTCTTTGAGAGAGGTAGTTCGCAAACCAGACCAAAGACCCCTCAGAGACACCAATACTCCTTAGCCGTCGCACAAGAATGGAACGGTCTACCGTATCAAAAGCTTTGGCCAAGTCAATAAAAATAGCAGCACAATATTGTTTAGAATCAAGGGCAATGGTGACATCATTGAGGACCTTTAAGGTTGCAGTGACACAGTCATAACCCGAGTGGAAACCGCGTTGCATACCCAAGACAATACTATAGACATCAAGAAAGCCAGTCAGTTGATTATTGACAAGTTTTTCCAACACTTTTGATAAACAGGGCAAAATAGAAATAGGCCTATAACATTTAGGATCAGCTTGATCTCCCCCTCTAAATAAAAAACCAACTGTGGCTGCCTTCCAAGCAATGGGAACCTCCCCAGAAAGGAGAGACAGGTTAAAAAGGTTGGAGAGGCTTGGCGATGATAGGAGCAGCAAGCTTAAAGAACAAAGGGTAATGATGCAGGGGGAAAAGGGGTAGAAGCATTAGAAGGGGTGGGAGATGAGGAAACGTTGGACGGGCAAGGAGGTATGGCTGAGTCAAATAGGAATCCTGACTTAGTGAAGTGGTGATTAAAGAGCTCAGCTATGTGCTTCTTGTCAGTAACAACCACATCAACATTTAGGGACATGGGCAGCTGTGAGGAGGAGGGTTTATTCTCCAGGTCTTTAAATGTTTTCCAGAACTTCTTGGGGTTAGACCCACAGAGAGAGAACTGCTCCTTAAAGTAACTAACTTTGGCCTTCCGGAGAACCTGAGTGCACTTATTTCTTATTTACGTGAACGATAGCCAGTCAGCTTGAGTATGCGTGTGTCGAGCCTTTCGCCAAACGCAATTCTTGAGGTGGAGTAACTCTGCAAGATCACGGTTGAACCAGGGGATGAACCTGTTTTTAATTCTCATTTTGTTTATGGGGGTGTGTTTGTTAACAATACCACTGAAAATATCAAAAAAGAAGGTCCAAACGTCTTTGAAGAACCCTTTTAGAACCCTTTTAGGTTCAAGATAGTACACCCTCAGGAAAAAAGGTGCTACTGAGCCATTTACTTTATGTTTGTACTGTATTATCTTATCGGTTGCATTGTCGAGAAGGAACCTGCAAGTAAGCATTGAGTTGGATGGTGTAATCAGATTAAACATCATTTAAAAAAACAAAATTACTTTTACAATTATTTTTTAGAAAGGTTGTTTGTGAAAAAAATACATTGACACCATTCTGTTCTCACTGACATTCAAATCAGCCTTGAAAAAAGGCTCAAGTTTGTTCCACCTGAGCGTCTGACTAAAAGTCAGAGACCACGACGGCACACCAAATTAGTTTGATGGATCCTTTTGTCTTTTAATATGTCTTAAAGGGAAAGTAATCCAAAAGTAACTGAAAGTAATCAGATTACGTTACTGAGTTGTGGTATTCCAAAAGTTACGTTACTGATTACAATTTCACTGGTAACTAGTAAATAACACTTAGAACGTAACCTACCCAAACCTGGAGCCATGTATTGTGGTCTACAACCCTGGTCCAGAGGAGTTACAGGGTAGGCTTTAGTTCCAACCCCTAATCACTCTCCATCAACCTCAAAAAGCAAGCTACATATTTCAAACCAAAGAAAGGCACCTATCACAATTATAAAACTGTTCTTACTATAGAGACAATCTGTAGCCTCTTTTTCCTCTGAGGTGGACAAATTACATGCACAATCACGGGGTTGGGTTGGGGTGAGATCATCCAAGGATCATTCCGCTTTTCTAAATAGAGGAACAAAGATAGTTCTAAAGGGGGTGGGAGTACATTGTACAGAGAGGTCCCGGGCACACCGAGAAAAACGGATAGAGACAATGGTTTTTCTATGGGGTCATACGTTGACGGACAATAGAGAGTTAACATTTTGATGGATTAAACAGATTCGTAGAGCATTCCTTGAGCATTTCATCCATTTCTGTGTGGCTGGGGCCTGGTGGGATGCTTTGCACAACCTTGACCCCAGAACCCACATACCACTTAGAGGAAGTTTCAACATCTATGTAAAAAGGTCAGAATTCATAGAGCATTCAGAATACTCATACAAAATACTCAGAATACACTCTCGATGTGGAAGTTCAACCAGCAAGGCTCCAGATGACTTCCTGTGTGATGTACACAAAAAAAAGAGTTGGCTCATCCACCCCTACTGTCTGACATCTCTCTGGGAGCACAATGAAGGAACACTGGTAAGTACCAAGACATTTGTGTATCAGAAATTAATTGGATGTCTAAATGAGAGAATCTTCCTATTTTGGCTCACTTTTAAAAGTACCTTTAATTTAATTGAAGAGTTTTATGGTTCCCTATGACCAGTACATTCCTACGATGGGCTTAGGATATGAGGAAAACTGAAATATTGTGTTGATACATCCCAACATCATTCAACAATGGATGGACAGCCCAAATGCTCTCCCTATGACATGGCACACATGAACCATCAAGTTAAATATTTCCTTATAGGGCACTTCACAGTATCGTTTTTGTATATGCTTAAACTTTTTAAGCATATCTATGCATTATTTACAGATGTATAAATTAATAAGTAAAATATATATGGCAAATTCAATTAGTTAAAATCTTGAACTAAAAGCTACCTTAAAAGATTATGTTCAGGAAACCAGAAGTAAGATAATGATAAATGTTTTCCCCCTCACTCTAGGGCTACTACACATTCTTGATTTTATTTATATATATATATTTTTTTTTTACGAGAGCAGAAGTCCTCGGGACTAATAACACACAGGTTCTTTGCGTCAGGAAGTGGAATATGGGAATGACCAGCCAGATATCAGATACAAAATACATTTCATTTTCAGGAAAAGAGTTTGTATGTTCATCATTGACACAATCTTCACCAGCTAGTGTTTCAAACGTTCACTGCTGACCAGAAGCACAAAATAGTTGAATAATCTCAGTTTCGTCAGCAGCACAAATACTCAATAATCACTTCATGTAATCACAATATATTTCAGTTCTGATTATCTCCGGCCGACACACAATAAATATATACCCATCAGATAATAAGGAAGGCGAGCCAAGGGAGAATGAAAGCAGACAGCAATTATGTTCCCGTAGAATTTGGATTGCGTTTATGTCCTCGTCCTCCCAGGGCACGCCAGCTCCCAGGGCACGCCAGCTCCCAGGGC
The DNA here is from genome assembly GCF_021184085.1 of Oncorhynchus gorbuscha. Taxonomy (NCBI): domain Eukaryota; kingdom Metazoa; phylum Chordata; class Actinopteri; order Salmoniformes; family Salmonidae; genus Oncorhynchus; species Oncorhynchus gorbuscha. The sequence goes on along the minus strand of NC_060183.1, from coordinate 64,605,532 downwards.
ACGCCAGCTCCCAGGGCACGCCAGCTCCCAGGGCACGCCAGCTCCCAGGGCACGCCAGCCTGAACAATAGAAAAGGTATCCCCTAAATGAGCGATAACACACGGCTTTTATACCAAAAGCACACTATCGTTCAACACGTCAACGGTTTCAACATGTTACATACTTACAAAGCACTATACAATTAATGATACAAATGTCCCATTGTTCATCTCCCCCTCTCAGTAAGCCGCAGAGAGAGACAGGTAGCCTACCAGTGGAGGCTGCTGAGGAGATGACGACTCATAATAACGTCTGGAATGGAGTAAATGGATTGGCATCAACACATGGTTTTAATGTGTTTGATACCATTCCATTCACTCAATTCTAGCCATTATACTCAATTCCAGCCATTATTATGAGCTGTCCTGCCCTCAGCAGCCTCCACTGTAGCCTACTCACAATCCAATTTTTAAAAAGTTGATAACCTAAGCTGAAGCACTCAACAAATATAGCAATACTATCTGTGCCATTGTCATCTTATATATAATTTTGTCTTACCTCTCACTCCCCTCTTGCAGAGAACTGAGACTAGTTTTGGAATCAGGTATTTTCAATCAATATTCATATGATATCCTCTTCCCACAGGTTGCCTCTTTCCCCTGCCTTTCAGAGACTGCTGTTCATCCTGGTGTTGCTGTGTCTCTCCCTCTCCTGCTCTGGGAGAACCTGGGCTCAGAGGAAACTACCCTGCGATGTCATCTCTCTCAACCAATCAGAGTCCTTTGACTGCTCGGACAGGAAGCTACTCCAGGTACCCCAGGATATCAGCCGGAATGCCACACGGCTCGACCTTTCCTCCAACAGGATCAAGAAACTCTCCGGCACCTCGTTCAGGAACCTCCGAAACCTGACTCGGCTAGACCTTAGCAATAACTTCCACCCCCAGAAACATCGTCTGACAATAGAGAACCAAACATTCTCCATGCTGGATCAGCTCAAGGAACTGCTCCTCGATAGTAATGGTCTTTCTGCAGTGCCAAGTGCCCTTCCGTCCAAGCTGCGGTTTTTGAGCCTGAAGTTCAACTGCATCAAAACCATCAGGCCAAACGACTTCATGCATGTCAGACTCTTAGAAACAATCCACTTAATTGGAAATTGCGACTACGAGAGTGTCTGTAATGGACTAGTCATCGAAAACAGAACTTTATCCCACCTCACCAACCTTGCTAGTTTATCGCTGTCAAACAACAGATTGATAGGTGTCCCCCAGTTCCTCCCCCCATCCCTCCAGCAGCTCAAACTCAAACAGAACACTATCACCCACATTCACCAGCATGATCTTAGTGGTCTCACTAGCCTGAGGCTTCTGGGCCTGTCAGGTAACTGCCCTGTGTGTTCTAACACCCCGTTTTTCTGCTCACCCTGTAATACACCCAATGGGGCACTACAGATACACCCATATGCCTTCAGGAAGCTATCCAAGCTGCAGGAGCTGAGACTATCCGGAAACTCTCTAGATCACCTACAGTCCTCCTGGTTTGAGAACCTCACCAACTTGCGCTACCTGTACCTTTCATTCAACCGTCTAGCTGGTGAGATAGCCAATGGGGACTTCCTCTCTGTGTTACCCGGCATAGAGGTGATGGACTTGTCTTACAATCACCCTGGACAATCTTCATATTCCCACAACTTGAAGCTCTCTAGGAACTTTTCCAACCTGACATCTCTGAAGACATTACACCTAGAAAACTATGTTTTTTCAACTCTTCACAAAAATGACTTGAACCCACTTTACAATTTATCTCACCTGTCTGTGCTCAATCTGGGAACTAACTTTATCTATCAGACAAACCTCTCATTGTTTGGCATGTTCCACAACTTGTCCAGTGTTGGCCTCTCTGAGAACAAATTTGCTTTCCTGTCTAAGAAAGAAGATGTTTTGTCTACATGTGGGTGTAGCTGTGGCTATGAGCTGAATAGAGACAGGTTTGGGCCTTACGTACACAAGGATCGACTCTATCGTCAACATCTGCCTACCATTAAGCCAAAGTGTAATGCGTACGGTCCAGTGCTTGACCTTAGCAGAAACAACATCTTCCACATAAACCCTGATATGCTGCAAGGCCTGGACAACACAGTTTGTCTCAACCTGTCATCTAACTCCATTGGAGACATGTTCAACGGCAGTGAGTTTGTACATTTCCCCAAACTTAAGTACTTGGATCTATCCCGGAATAAGATCTACCTGCACTATGAGCATGCATTCAGTGAGCTAACAGAACTGGAGGTGTTGGACCTGAGTCATAATAATCATTACTTTGTGGTGGCAGGGCTAAACCACAGCTTAGCATTCATGGAAAACCTGAGCTCTCTGAAGGTTTTGAACCTGAGCTGGAACGAGATCAGCACCCTCACTCATAACAACATCTCAAGCAGCTCCCTACAGGAGTTGGACTTCCAAGGCAACCGCCTAGACATCATGTGGAAAATATGCCAGAACTATGAACTTTTCAGAGCGCTCCAAAACCTGACTTCCCTGGATCTGTCATACAACAAGCTCCACCGTGTACCGCCTGAGGTCTACAAACACTTCCCCAAGACCCTGAGACGCCTGTCTCTGAGTAAAAACCGACTGAAGGTCTTTGACTGGGAGAGGCTCACACAACTACCGCATCTGGAGGAGCTGGACTTGAGTAAGAACAAACTGGGGCAGGTGGCCTGTGCTTTAACCAGTTCACTAAAGTTTCTGGACCTGAGCCATAACAGGATTTCCCAGCTAGCGCCTGGTTTCCTCAGGGGTGCCAGGAGCCTGTATGTGCTGGACCTCAGCTTCAACCTGTTGGAGCTCATCAACCAGACCACGTTTGAGTCTGGAGCAGAGAACCACCTCCAGCAGCTGTCCCTACAGGGAAACCCGCTCCACTGCACCTGTGACCTGTTGGACTTCCATCTGTGGATGAGGAGCAATGAGGTGGAGCTCCCTCTGCTGGCCACTGAGGTGACATGCGACATGCCCGTGGAGAGGTGGGGCAAGTCTGTGTTGAGCTATGACATAGAGGAGTGTGTGAACGATGAAAACGCAATGACCTTCTGCATCATCACGTCATTTCTCATCATTCTCACTCTGTTGGTATCTCACACAGCACACCTGTTCTACTGGGATCTCTCCTATATTCTGGACTACTGTGGGGCCAAGATGAAGCATCACCGTCGCTTAGTGCCCACAGACTTTATCTACGACGCCTTTGTCATGTATGACACTGCAGACCCGCTGGCTTCAGATTGGGTATTAAACCATCTAAGGGTCGAGCTAGAGGAGCGTGGAGAGAGGACACGATCCCTCTGCCTGGAGGAGCGTGATTGGACACTGGGTATGCCTGTCATGGATAACCTGTCCAATAGCGTGCGGCAGAGCAGGAAGACAGTGTTTGTGCTGACGGACGGCTTCCTGTTGCGTGGTGTAGTCAAAATGGCTGCCCTGCTGGTGCAGCAGCGGCTGGTGGAGGAGGGGGTGGACTCCATGGTGCTGCTGCTACTGCAGCCCCAGGTCTTGCAACACTCACGCATCCTCCACCTGCGCAGGCGGCTCTGCAGGCGCAGTGTTCTGGAGTGGCCCGCGGATGCCAGTCCAGCTGCCCAGCGATGGTTCTGGCACCACCTGAAGAGAACCATTAGGAAAGATCAGATAGGCACTCACACATCCCTACACAGCACATACTTCACTGGGCGGTGAACCTACAGACATTAGAGAAACTTATGACTCGTACAAAGTAAAAGTTAAGGATATGGGTGACCTAAGACTACTGTATAATTTTGAATATTAAATGTGGAGAGAGCATAAAGACTGTGATGAAGGCAACATCGGCAATTTGCTGGCATCAAAGCACAGTGTGCGGTTCACCTGCACCCTCCCCAGGAGTGAGACTTCCCTGTGGCGCACCAAAGTTCCTAGTGCACTTGAGGCGTGAAATGTAATAAAACTGGAGTTGACGTTCTCAATGTATTTTTATGTCTGATTTCTTTCTAAAGTTAATATAAAGAGCTGAACATGTTGATATGACTCTCTGTAGGCCTATTGCATGTTTTATGGTTTTTCCTTTTCAGAGACGTTGTCCTAATCTAGTCGTCGGTCTGATGGCTGGTTGTTCCCATAATATTGCAAGGTGATTTGGTTAGAAGAGAGTTGTGATGTTTTCCTTCTTTTGTTTCGGCCACCAGAGTGATGCTAATTTAATGTTGAGGATATTGTCATTTGAGTTTCGTCCGGGATGGTTTAAAGGAGAATGTTTTGCCATGTTCAAATGTAATTATTGTATTTTCCAAGCTCCTAGCTATACCTGCGTATGGCTATACATGCAGTATTGTTGTTATCTTAGACTTTTTGACCTTTTACCTAGATGACTTATACGGTTTCTTCTTTTAGATAATTGCATCTTATTGGATTAATTGTAATACATGTTGATTCATTTTAAATTGATACATGACTGCAGTCCTCATATTTCAGATACTTATTGACTGTTGATGTGGCTTATTGGTAAAAATGAATTACACACATTGTATTCTTTTAGATACACACACCGATACCTCTGCTTTAAACTGACTTAACTATTTATTACTAGACTATGATTGCAAGGATCAGCTCATGGTTCTAGCCTCTTAAACATGCCATTATGAAGCCAGATTAATTAGGTTAGAATTGCTCATACCCTAATTCTGCCATCCTCAGCAAGTTGGAGTGGATTTTCATCCGATACAAGCATGCAACAGTGTGATTGAATATTTGTAATATTGTGATGAGGGCCAATGAATATGATGGGACACATAGAATCATGCATGAAACATGATAATAATTATGACCATATAATCATATAAGCCAGAAAGGCCTATCATGTACATGCACTTATAAATAGAGGGTGAATTGTCCTGTTCCTGAAATCTGCTTCTGCATTCATCCCAGTCATCAACAGACAGAGCATTGGGGAAGGTGCATGTCTGACATCAGTGTGAGCACAATTACAATGATAATTTAATATGGTACATTTAAAAAATATATGAATAACATAGGTGTACTGTTGACACGTAGGCTATGGTGTAATGGAATGTTTTGCCTTGTGTGATAGGTTTTGTGGGTTATAACAGGTTATGACATGTTTTGTTAGCTGTTATGACATATTATGTCATGGTTAGGACCATTGGGTGTCAAGTGTGACCCAATTATTCGTAATTTCTCTTAGTCAAGCTGTGAATTTCAAACACAGATTCAACCACAAAGACCAGGGAGGTTTTCCAATGCATCGCAAAGAAGGGCACCTTAAAAACTTACCCAGAAAGACTTACAGCTGCCAAACATGATTCTAACATATATTGAGTCAGGAGTGTGAATAATTATGTAAATTAGATATTTCCTTATTTCATTTTCATTGAATTTGTAAAAATGTCAGAAAACATGTTTTCACCTTGTCATTATGGGGTATTGTGTACCCAAAAGGGTTCTACCTGAAACGAAAAAAGGGTTCTACCTGGAACGAAAAAGGGTTCTCCTATGGGGACAGCCGGAGAACCATTTTGGAACCCTTTTTTTGTTAGAGTGTAGATATTCAATGCTTCTTCTGAAAAAAGTCTTTAAAAAGGAATAGTTTCACCATATTAAAATGAGGGCTCAGTTCACGTAACAGGATTGACCTAAAGGGTTGATGTAAATGAATATCTAATGAAATAAATAATAATTTTCAGAAATGACTTTGCCAAAGCAACAAAATAAGTAGGGCTTTACAATGATGGTGAAACTTAGAGAAATGTATATTATATTATATAAAATGTATTTATATTATACAGAAAACCATGCATCCCTTACAATAGGCTATGTGTGTGTGTATGTGTGTGTGGGAATACATGTGGGTGTGTGGTGTCGTGTCTCTGGCTTGTCATTAAATGTGAAGCCTGTTATTTTATCAAATCAATTCTCTGTAATTATTATTACGTGATTAAACTAATCATGTAAATTTAAATAACTAGGAAGTCAGGGCACCACGGAAAATGTTCAGATTACAAAGTTATAATTTTCTGAATAAAACTCATCAGATATTTTAATATCTGTTCAATTAGTCTTCTATTAATGAATTATTTACCTCACGTCAGTCTCATTCCAAATGTCGTAAAATTCTTGGCTATCTGCACGAACCCAGCCTTTACTATAAATTATCCATACACCAATTGGCTCAATTATTTACTTACTAACTAATTAACAATTACAGAATATACAATACAAAATCACATTATACAGTAAAACACCATCCCTAGTGGACTAAACAAGACAATATAGTCATAACAAGGTCAATTCAGAGAGAAGAGAAGGGGGGTTTGGAAGGAAGGCTAAGGAACATGGGTCTCTATCGGACCTGGGAAGCTATACATATGCCACTAACGATCATTCATTTGGAAAAGTAATGCATTGTATTTACGTGACACTGGCTTCGATAGTTGAGTTGGTGATGTGAGACTCTGGTTTGCCCAGTCTATGTCGCCATGTTCTTTGTGGAATCATCCGGGTCGTCGTGTGAGAGGAACACGTGGTCTAAGAGGTTCATCTCACTCCAGAGATTTGTCCTCGTCAGTCAGTGTTCTCATACTAGATTTGCGCATATGTTCAGCTGCAGTCTGTTATATGCTAGTTTAGTATGCACTTATTTAGGTCATCAATAGTTCAGAGTTCATACCTGTAGCAAGCTCTCACGTTTCCTGGCCTGCGTAGTTGAAATTAGCCCTTTTCAACAGTGACTTTTGGTCACGGGGGCTTTTATAGAAATGTAGAAAAGGGGTTGGTTCATCATTTCCAACCAATGTCTATTCACTTGGGTGTGGCTACTGACTTAGTTCAACTTTACAGGGAAGACAATTTTCTCATTTTAAAGGTATGTTTTCAATTTCACCCAGGCTAGCGTTTTGCTCGGACCCTTATTAAGTGATCCTAGCATAAATCCTAATTGGATGTTCCGTTGTACTGTACATGTGTGTTTATGCTTACACAAGCGCACATGTCAAGGGAAGAAAACCAAGTATTCTGGTAGACTACAACTTGTTCAGAATGAGTCTGACATAGTCAGGCAATTTTCAGTTCAATGCCTGGGGGTCAGTCAGAATTGGTATCAAGGGAGTCTGTAGTGGTTTTACTACACGTCACTGTGTCTTCCACTATTGTAGTGGCGATATGTATGAAGAAGTCTACTTCATATGTCGAGGAAGACTCTGGCAGCACTGGACAGGTGGGAGCACCTGTAGGAAGGAGACGGAGAGACAGCCTGATGCGTGGGGCTGCCACCGCAGGGCTTTTTTTGTGGAGCCTGCCCTACCCTACCTGGCTGAATGCTCCCTGTAGCCAGGCCAGTGCAGTACCCCGGCCTGAGGAGACGCACTGGAGATCAGATGCACTGATCCGGCTTCATGGCACCTGGCTCGATGCCCACTCTAGCCCGGCCAATACGAGGCGCTGCCTCACGGCATAACATGGTGCCTACCCGGTCCCTTCCCTCTCCACGGTAAGCACGGGGAGTGGGCTCAGGTGTCCTACCTGACTTAGCCACACTCCCTGTGTACCCCCCCCCCCCCCCCCCCCGAATACATTTTTGGGGCTGCCTGAGGCCAGCCTGTGCCCAGGGTCCCTTGCCGTCCACAATCTCCTCCCATGTCCAGGAGTCCTGCGATCGCTGCTGCTGCTGCTGCCCGTTACCACGCTGCTTGGTCCTTTGGTGGTGGGTGATTCTGTAACGGTCGTCGGCGGAAGAAGAAGGTGAGGACCAAGGTGCAGCGTGGTATGTGTCCATATTTATTAAATAAACACAGAAATAACAAAATAACAAAGAGAAACAACCGAAAACAGTTCTGGCTGGTGCAGACACACAACAGAAAACAGAAAACGAACACCCACCAAATACAGGTGGAAAAAGGCTACCTAAGTATGATTCTCGCCTCCCGGGTGGCGCAGTGGTTAAGGGCGCTGTACTGCAGCGCCAGCTGTGACACCAGAGAATCTGGGTTCGCGCCCTGGCTCTGTTGTAACCGGCCGCAACCGGGAGGTCTGTGGGGCGACGCACAATTGGCCTAGCGTCGTCTGGGTTAAGGAGGGTTTGGCCGGTCGGGATATCCTTGTCTCATTGCGCACCAACGCCTCCTGTGGCAGGCCAGGCGCAGTGCACGCTAAACAAGGTTTCCAGGTGCACGGTGTTTCCTCAGACACATTGGTGTACGGCTGGCTTCCAGGTTGGATGTGCGCTGTGTTAAGAAGCAGTGCGGCTTGGTTGGGTTGTATATCGGAGGACACATGACTTTCAACCTTCGTCTCTCCGGAGCCCGTACGGGAGTTGTAGCAATGAGACAAGATAGTAAACAATTGGATACCACGAAATTGGGGAGAAAAAGGGGTAAATAATTTTTTATTTTTTTAAAGTATGATTCTCAATCAGAGACTACTAACGACACCTGCCTCTGATTGAAAACCATACCAGGCCAAACTCAAAAACACCATAGAAAAACAAACATAGACTGCCCACCCCAACTCACGCCCTGACCATACTAAAACAAAGACAAAACAAAGGAACTAAGGTCAGAACGTGACAGGGTCTGGCTCCCAAGTGAATGGGCCTATGCCCTCCCATGGCTGTGCCCCTACCCAGTCATGGAAAATCCATAAATTATGGCCTAAATTAACTAGGCAAGTCAGTTAAGAACAAATTCTTATTTACAATGATGGCCTAGGATCAGTGGGTTAACGTCCTTGTTCAGGGGCAGAATGACAGATTTGTATCTTGTCAGCTCAGGGATTCGATCTATCAACCTTTCGGTTACTGGCACAATGCTCTAAATACTAGGCTACCTATCACCCCAATTGATTATAACTCAGAAAAACTTTTTAAATGTTTGCATGTTGCCTTTATATTTTTGTCTATCATGAAATGCTCTTACTAGCCTGTTCTTCTTTTCACAAGTAGATGGCGGTAAGGGACTATAGTATCGTCATTTACTGTAAGAAGGTTCATTTGGCCAGTAGGACTTTCATCAGAACCAATTTTTGGACCAAATGTCAAAAGTGAATGTGGAAGAGCGACCATAAGGGTGGAAACACAGCAAAGGAAGGGTTGAAGGTCCATAATGTAGTAACTCTTTAAGAATGGGACATTATAATGAAATTGCAACAGTTGAGGAAACTGTAGGCCTATCCTCTCCAAAAATAATGAAATTGCCCCAACACTGATCGAAGGTCAGTTATGTTTTTCGGGTTTGCATTTGGGATTTTGGATTTGAGAAGCTGATCCGAGATCTGTAGCCTATCTATATGAACTCAACTCAGCAACATGAGGAAGGATGAACTAATGCGCAATTGTACGCACATCCCAATACGTTTATTATGTCGAGGCTCCTTTAAGAGCGCTGAGACACGAAGCAGCTGTTCATACTAGAAAGTGGAGGAGGAGACCATAGAAATGAACGCACTGGGAGGATGACAGCTTTTAGCCGCTGCTGTAACCCTGAACCTCTGACACCCATATGAACCGTCAGCGAGAGGACCACTAACCCAGCCCGCAGGGCGCATCCTCTATCCTGAGCAAAAAGCGAGGGGCCGTGGGTGGAGGGTTCCTTATGATTTCTCAGTTTTCATAGACGCTATTTCTCTAACACCATGGTGCTGGGCAAGGTGAAAACTTTAGCGGTCTACTTCGACTATCTGAACGACAACAACGTCCCCGTTTACTCCGGCGGGGATTCGGTCTCAGGGAGGGTGATAATCGAAGTCATCGGCGAGGTTCACGTCAAAACGTTGAACATAACCGCCGGAGGCGTAGCCAAGGTGCGGTGGACCGAGTCCCGGAACGCCGGAGCCAACACTGCCTACACTCAGAATTACACCGAGGAGGTGGAATACTTAAACCATAGCGACACGTTAATAGGAGAGGAGAGAGGTAAGGGACAACCACATCATAATTACGCACTCATTCTCACAGAGATGTGCTGGCAAACTTGAAATTGGGTATATATGGGAAGGCCTAGTTCCGGTTGTTCTGAATTTTCAGATTCCAGCTATGTTATGGAGCTCTGTCATTGCTGGTAATTATAGCCTACGCCATTTGTAGGTTACATGACTGACGATGGGTTAAATTTGACATAAACTGCGTAACACACACATCACACATTCTTTGGAACAAATTCCAGTTCTTAGTCAGGTGGGAAAGTGGTCCTGATGCGACAAAGGATAGGTTTTCTGCATCCAATTTAGGCTGTTTAATACGCCAGATCCGACATAAATATTTGCTCAATTGATGTCTTATGACACATGTGTTTTATTCGAATTGAAGTTTGTAAAGCATTCTCTGCGTTTTATTTAGCGAGTTAAGAAACCTCAATGTTGTCCAAATTTGACACGAGCGAGGGCTAATCTAACTAAAAGCGGTTAAAGTTCGAATATTTTTTTAGGTTTATTACTGCTTTTGTTTTATAATTTTATCAATAACGTTGTTTCGCTGATGACAACCTGAAGTTTACTCCCTTTGTTAGAAGCGGTTCAACCTGATCTCAAACTGGCGGAGGGAAGGGGGCGCGTGGGGGGGACTCCGGCAGCTCAGGACAGGCGGGAGACTCCGGCAGCTCAGGACAGGCGGGAGACTCCGGCAGCTCAGGACAGGCGGGAGACTCCGGCAGCTCAGGACAGGCGGGAGACTCCGGCAGCTCAGGACAGGCGGGAGACTCCGACAGCTCAGGACTGGCGGGAGACTCCGGCAGCTCAGGACAGGCGGGAGACTCCGGCAGCTCAGGACAGGCGGGAGACTCCGGCAGCTCAGGACAGGCGGGAGACTCCGGCAGCTCAGGACAGGCGGGAGACTCCGGCAGCTCAGGATAGGCGGGAGACTCCGGCAGCGCTGGGCACGAGGAAGATTCTGGCAGCACTGGACAGGCGGGAGCACCTGTAGGAAGGAGACGGAGAGACAGCCTGAAGGTGGCACCAGATAGACCGGACTGTGATCTCGAGCACCAAGCCTGCCCAACCCTACCTGGCTGAATGCTTCCTGTAGCCAGGCCAGTGCAGCGAGGTGGAATAGCCTGCACTGGGCTGTGCTGGTGTTGGTGTTTCATACTGGAGAGGGAATGCAAAACAACAACGCTGGACAGAGTGGAATCAGGTGTATCAAAAAGGCAGTTTATTGGTCAAAGTTATCTTGTCCTGCCGTTTATCGTGCACAGACCTAAGGAATGTGACTCTTGTGAGGAGTCAGAATAATTAGGCTGCTCAGCCAGAGTTTACAGCAGAATGTATACACAGAATAATGTAGGTGGAGTCTCGTCGTGTTGGTCTTCTGACTGGTCCTGAAGAGTTGGAGGCGGGCCTTGCTCTAGCCAGAGCGGGCCCCCTTGGTGCACAGCAAAGTCCTTTGCTCTTGGCACCCGACCAGTAAGGGGGGGGGGGGGGGGGGGGTAGAGTGTGAGTGTACAGTGCTTCATGAGATGTTGTCGCTCTGGATAAGAGCGTCTGCTAAATGACTTAAATGTAAATGTAAATGTAATGTTTGTGTGTCAAGGAACGTAAGATAGGGGAAACTAGCAGTGTCTGCTTTAGGCAAAGGTGTTTCCTGTTTATGCAGGAGTGCATGAAAGGGTCAATGTCAGTGAGATAGCTTGGCACTTCTAAGCTCGTTATTGTTGCAGGATGCTCTTTGTAGTTTTGCAGGGGAATAATATTTGCGTGATGGCAGCTGTGTGTCCTTCGGATAATCATGTTATTGCACACAGGCTCTAGACTTGACTATAACCAGAGCTTTGGTCTGCTAGTAACGCTTTATATTAGATTATTTATATAACACTGGCGAACCGGGGACACCGTGCGTAGGGCTGGTGCCATGTACCCCGGCCTGAGGAGACGCACTGGAGACCAGATGCACTGAGCCGGCTTCATGGCACCTGGCTCGATGCCCACTCTAGCCCGGCCGATAGGAGGCGCTGCAATGTACCGCACCGCCGGGCTATGCACGCGCACTGGGGACACCGTGCACCTCACGGCATAACACGGTGCCTGCCCGGTCCCTCTCTCTCCACGGTAAGCACGGGGAGTGGGCTCAGGTGTCCTACCTGACTTAGCCACACTCCCTGTGTGCCACCCCCCCGAATACATTTTTGGGGCTGCCTCTCGGGCTTCCAACCGCGCTGCCGTGCTGCCTCCTCATACCACCGCCTCTCGGCTTTCGCTGCCTCCAGCTCAGCCTTGGGGCGGTGATATTCTCCAGCCTGTGCCCAGGGTCCCTTGCCGTCCAGAATCTCCTCCCATGTCCAGGAGTCCTGCGATCGCTGCTGCTGCTGCTGCCCGTTACCACGCTGCTTGGTCCTTTGGTGGTGGGTGATTCTGTAACGGTCGTCGGCGGAAGAAGAAGGTGAGGACCAAGGTGCAGCGTGGTATGTGTCCATATTTATTAAATAAACACAGAAATAACAAAATAACAAAGAGAAACGACCGAAAACAGTTCTGGCTGGTGCAGACACACAACAGAAAACAGAAAACGAACACCCACCAAATACAGGTGGAAAAAGGCTACCTAAGTATGATTCTCGCCTCCCGGGTGGCACAGTGGTTAAGGGTGCTGTACTGCAGCTCCAGCTGTGCCACCAGAGACTCTGGGTTCGCGCCCAGGCTCTGTTGTAACCGGCTGCAACCGGGAGGTCTGTGGGGCGACGCACAATTGGCCTAGCGTCGTCCGGGTTAGGGAGGGTTTGGCCGGTAGGGAAATCCTTGTCTCATTGCGCACCAGCGACTCCTGTGGCGTGCCGGGCGCAGTGCGCGCTAACCAAGGTTTCCAGGTGCACGGTGTTTCCTCAGACACATTGGTGTACGGCTGGCTTCCAGGTTGGATGTGCGTTGTGTTAAGAAGCAGTGCGGCTTGGTTGGGTTATGTATCGGAGGAAGCATGACCTTCAACCTTCATCTCTCCCGAGCCCGTACGGGATTTGTAGCAATAAGACAAGATAGTAAACAATTGGATACCACGAAATTGGGGAGAAAAAGGGGTAAAATGTTTTATTTATTTTTAAAGTATGATTCTCAGAGACTACTAACGACACCTGCCTCTGATTGAAAACCATACCAGGCCAAACTCAAAAACACCATAGAAAAACAAACATAGACTGCCCACCCCAACTCACGACCTGACCATACTAAAACAAAGACAAAACAAAGGAACTAAGGTCAAAACGTGACAGGGTCTGGCTCCCAAGTGAATGGGCCTATGCCCTCCCATGGCTGTGCCCCTACCCAGTCATGGAAAATCCATAAATTATGGCCTAAATTAACTAGGCAAGTCAGTTAAGAACAAATTCTTATTTACAATGATGGCCTAGGATCAGTGGGTTAACGTCCTTGTTCAGGGGCAGAATGACAGATTTGTATCTTGTCAGCTCAGGGATTTGATCTATCAACCTTTCGGTTACTGGCACAATGCTCTAAATACTAGGCTACCTATCACCCCAATTGATTATAACTCAGAAAAACTTTTTAAATGTTTGCATGTTGCCTTTATATTTTTGTCTATCATGAAATGCTCTTACTAGCCTGTTCTTCTTTTCACAAGTAGATGGCGGTAAGGGACTATAGTATCGTCATTTACTGTAAGAAGGTTCATTTGGCCAGTAGGACTTTCATCAGAACCAATTTTTGGACCAAATGTCAAAAGTGAATGTGGAAGAGCGACCATAAGGGTGGAAACACAGCAAAGGAAGGGTTGAAGGTCCATAATGTAGTAACTCTTTAAGAATGGGACATTATAATGAAATTGCAACAGTTGTGGAAACTGTAGGCCTATCCTCTCCAAAAATAATGAAATTGCCCCAACACTGATCGAAGGTCGGTTATGTTTTTCGGGTTTGCATTTGGGATTTTGGATTTGAGAAGCTGATCCGAGATCTGTAGCCTATCTATATGAACTCAACTCAGCAACATGAGGAAGGATGAACTAATGCGCAATTGTACGCACATCCCAATAAGTTTATTATGGCGAGGCTCCTTTAAGAGCGCTGAGACACGAAGCAGCTGTTCATACTAGAAAGTGGAGGAGGAGACCATAGAAATGAACGCACTGGGAGGATGACAGCTTTTAGCCGCTGCTGTAACCCTGAACCTCTGACACCCATATGAACCGTCAGCGAGAGGACCACTAACCCAGCCCGCAGGGCGCATCCTCTATCCTGAGCAAAAAGCGAGGGGCCGTGGGTGGAGGGTTCCCTATGATTTCTCAGTTTTCATAGACGCTATTTCTCTAACACCATGGTGCTGGGCAAGGTGAAAACTTTAGCGGTCTACTTCGACTATCTGAACGACAACAACGTCCCCGTTTACTCCGGCGGGGATTCGGTCTCGGGGAGGGTGATAATCGAAGTCATCGGCGAGGTTCGCGTCAAAACGTTGAACATAACCGCCAGAGGCGTAGCCAAGGTGCGGTGGACCGAGTCCCGGAACGCCGGAGCCAACACTGCCTACACTCAGAATTACACCGAGGAGGTGGAATACTTAAACCATAGCGACACGTTAATAGGAGAGGAGAGAGGTAAGGGACAACCACATCATAATTACGCACTCATTCTCACAGAGATGTGCTGGCAAACTTGAAATTGGGTATATATGGGAAGGCCTAGTTCCGGTTCTGAATTTTCAGATTCCAGCTATGTTATGGAGCTCTGTCATTGCTGGTAATTATAGCCTACGCCATTTGTAGGTTACATGACTGACGATGGGTTAAATTTGACATAAACTGCGTAACACACACATCACACATTCTTTGGAACAAATTCCAGTTCTTAGTCAGGTGGGAAAGTGGTCCTGATGCGACAAAGGATAGGTTTTCTGCATCCCATTTAGGCTGTTTAATACGCCAGATCCGACATAAATATTTGCTCAATTGATGTTTTATGACACATGTGACACGTGTTTTATTCGAATTGAAGTTTGTAAAGCCTTCTCTGCGTTTTATTTAGCGAGTTAAGAAACCTCAATGTTGTCCAAATTTGACACGAGCGAGGTCTAATCTAACTAAAAGCGGTTAAAGTTAGAATATTTTTTAGGTTTATTACTGCTTTTGTTTTATAATTTTATCAATAACGTTGATTCGCTGATGACAACCTGAAGTTTACTCCCTTTGTTAGAAGCGGTTCAAACCTGATCACAAACTGGCCGAGGGAAGGGGGCGCGTGGGGGGGACACCCCTTTCGCCTCTGATTGGTCTAAACTGCCATACGTGTCTAGGATGACATCATTCCATCTGGGGAAGTAAAAATTCTTAAGCATGCAACTTTGTCTTCAATTTGCTGCTGTAACAGTTCCGTTACTGCACAACTAGCCTAACACGTAGGCAGGCCTATGCCACACATCTTTCATAAAGTAACTGATATGTTACATTTCTTAATAGTACCTGTTGATGTATCATTGCATTGACCAAAGAGGGCGTTTACAGTAGTGCCCATTACCTTACTAGGCTACTGGGGTTCAGTTTCAGCTGATAACAATTTTCATAATAGCTGGTCTAATGGGACATGTAAAGTGAAACATTTAGGATTTATTTAGCATCTTTACAGGGCTTGACAACACCAAGAGATACACTTAATTTGTCAGTTTAAAAGAAAAACAACCCCATAGTTAATATACAGCGCAGTAAAAATAGACTGTTGACGTAACACAGCAATATAAACAAGTCCCATCTCATATTATTATGCACTTTTGCATGGGCGAATCAGGCTCTTGTTGCCAGGGTAATGTGAGAGCTGAAGTCATATTTTCTTCAACATTTATCCATCACAATATGACAACACCAAGACCTTCAGCAGAAGACTGGTTGCCTTTTCAGCAGCGTAACCTACCGGTGGCAACGTAACCTATCGGTGGCAACTTGACCTACCGGTGCCCTTTAGTTCAGATAACCTACCGGTGCCCAATAGTTCAGATAACCTACCGGTGCCCAATAGTTCAGAATAGCCTTTGTGAAAACAGTGTTAATCAGTAGGGTAGGGTTCCTTATGTAGCTGGCTGGTAAATGATGTCATGTATGTGCTGATCATCTGTTTACCTCAGGAAAGCTACATGGGGTGCAGGATTTTTATTTCCAGCACTAACTCACCTGATTGAACCAACAGTGTTCTAAATAGTGGAACATGAGTATGTGACCCAGGTGTGTTAGTGCTGGGCTGGAACAAAAGCCGGTACACCCTGTAGCTCTCCAGGACCAGAGCCTACACTGATTTGATCTCCACTGTTGCTCAAGCATAGTGTTTATTAGTTCATGATCTGTAAGTATTTTATGTTTTCCTTATTTTGTTGCACTGTAATAACCTTGATTGTATTTGTGTGTTGATTGATTGAAGAATTGGTCAAATAAAATATGTTGTTGGTTTTTAATAAAGATGCATGAATGTACCTACTCTCGAGTCCCTCTTTATTTCTCTCAAATAGACAGACAGATCTAGACTAGTGTCTGTCTGTCTGTTGGACTCCCTCCCTCTCGGTCTCTGAGTATCACTCAATACCTAAATCTTTCTATCTCTTTCTCTTTCTCTCTCTCCTACCCTCCCTATCTCTCTGTTCATCTCTCTCTCTCTCTCTCTCTCTCTCTCTCTCTCTCTCTCTCTCTCTCTCTCTCTCTCTCTCTCTCTCTCTCTCTCTCTCTCTCTCTCTCTCTCTCTCTCTCTCTCTCTCTCTCTCTCTCTCTCTCTCTCTCTCTCTCTCTCTCTCTCTTTCAATTCTCCCATATTACAGAACACATGGCCATTCATAAAGGGGCTTGGTGGAGGGGCGGGACCAGGTTAGCTTTCCTCCAATGGCAAGCTAAGTATGTATGCATTGGAGTGTCAGGCTGAAAATCCGCTGCTCATTCTGGTTCATACCAGTCTGCTCCTGCTCTCCTCGCGCTGCCGGTGTGATTTAAAAACAAAACACACACACACACACATACACAATGTTCCACAATGTTCTCAGCTGCAAACGAGAAAATGCAAGACTGCTGAGGTGGCAGAAAAGAGATGATCAGAGATTCACACATCAACGAACACAATAACATGTAGATAAAGGAAGTGAAAGGGGATGCATGTTTGCTCAGCCTGGGTGTGTCTTCAGGTCTCTGCTGTGCTCTGTAGTATCTGAAGTGTTCATGAGGAAATTACAAGAAATGTTGTATTTGATGCGTTTATGACCTGACTCAATGGGTAATATTCAAATTAAATACGATGACTGGGTTTTACGTGTCATAAAGCATTTGTGTGAATTTGTGTGGTGTGTTATAAAAAACATTTTTTAATGTGCACTTATGTGTCGTCCAGCATTTACTACTGGGTTTATTATCTTGATGTTGACTTGGAATGAGGCACTTGAAAGACACACACCCACCATTTCATTGTTTCACGTTGTGCTATGTGTGTAGATTAGTGTGTGTCAGGTATGGTATTTGGAATCTTGTTTTCCTGTATTTCAGATGAGGACAGTACAGAGGAGACCCTCACTGTTCTCAACACAGGATTACACGAATTCGCCTTTAGCTTCCTGCTACCACAGATGTATGTAACACACACACACACACACACACACACACACACACACACACACACACACACACACACACACACACACACACACACACACACACACACACACACACACACACACACACACACACAGCTATAACATAAAATCTGAACCTCAAATATGGAATCCTATCTAAAGATAGAAATGTAAAAGTATAATCCTATACACCTTTCTTCTCCTCTCCCCCTCTCTTCTCCTCTCCCCTCCTTTCCCCCTCTCTTCTCCTCTCCCCTCCACTCCCCCTCTCTCAGGCCCCTGGCCACGTCGTTTGAAGGGAAGCATGGCAGTGTGAGGTACTGGGTGAGAGCAGAGCTCTACAGACCATGGCTGCTGCCTTTCAAAGTCAAGAAAGAGTTCACTGTGTTTGAACACATCGATATCAACACACCACTGCTGCTGGTGAGGATTGTGGGGTGTACACACACACACACACATGCACACACATACACACATGCACACACATCTCACATACACACATGCTCACAGTTTTTGTGAAATGTCTGTGTATAGGCCCCTCAAGCTGGCACTAAGGACAAGACGTTATGTTGTTGGTTCTGTGCCTCGGGACCCATCTCACTCAGCGCCAAGATAGAGAGGAAGGGATACACGCCAGGTGAGTAACACACACACACACACACACACACACACACACACACACACACACACACACACACACACACACACACACAC
Organism: Oncorhynchus gorbuscha; assembly: GCF_021184085.1. Taxonomy (NCBI): domain Eukaryota; kingdom Metazoa; phylum Chordata; class Actinopteri; order Salmoniformes; family Salmonidae; genus Oncorhynchus; species Oncorhynchus gorbuscha. The sequence goes on along the minus strand of NC_060183.1, from coordinate 64,587,270 downwards.
ACACACACACACACACTGTCCCATTCCGCCTCCCATACCACCCCCACCTCACCGCCTCATCCTCTCCTCTTTCCTCTCCTCCTCTTCTAGGTGAGTCCATCCAGATCTTTGCAGAGGTGGAGAACTGTTCGTCTAGGGTGGTGGTGCCCAAGGCAGCGCTGAGCCAGACCCAGACCTACTTCGCCAAGGGCAAGGCCAGGCAGCTCCAGCAGCAGATGGCAGCCCTGCGTGGGGACAACCTACCCCAGGGGAAGAGCCAGAGCTGGGATGGAAAACTCCTCCACATACCCCCAGTGTCCCCATCCATCCTGGACTGTCCACTTATCAGAGTGGAGTACTCACTGGTGGTGAGGAATTATAATATGGTGTATAGTTTATATGGTAATACATGTATTAATATTGTAGAATGGTAAATAAGTGTTGTCAGTCAAATCGCCTCGCAAAATCGAACCGGTTTAGCAGGATATTCAGTCATATAATTTAAAGGTTATCTTTCTGGTATATCATCATTTGGGCTGTCAATAAGACAATATCTACCTCTGTCTCTCTCAGGTGTATGTGGACATCCCTGGGGGGTTGAACCTGTCTCTATCGTTGCCGTTGGTGATCGGGACCATCCCCCTCCATGCATTCACCAATCGAACAAGCAGCATCAGCAGCTACTGTAGTAGCATCAGCTGGCCAGAGAGACCTGAGGGTACGACATACACCTGTGTGTGAGCGTGTACTGTGTGTTTGTGTACTGTGTCTACTGTGTACTGTTTGTGTGTTCTCCCAAGTTAATCCTATGCTGTGTGTGTATTCACAGCTCCCCCCAGCTATAGTGACTTGGTGGTGACAGAGGAGCAGAGGTGGGGCTGTCTGGAGCGCTGTGAGGGGTCAGAGGTCAACGAAGAGGACCAGGGAACACTGCGCGCTTACATCACAGAGTTCAGATACCAGCCCCCGCCGCTCTACTCCGAGGTACACACACACACACACACACACACACCACACGCGTACACACACACACACATTATTGTAGGTCTAACTAGCCTACTCTTCCCCCTGTGTTCCTCAGGTTGACCCTAACCCAGAGGCGGGCTGTGGAGGTCAGGTGGTCAGTAGACCCGACCTCTGCCCCTCTCGCTGAGCACAACACTGACCTGCTCAGAGCAGACAGGCATCTACACCTACAGATGGATCCAACATGGCCGCCGCTATAGTCCCCTACTGGAGCCAGTTACCTACAGATGGATCCAACATGGCCGCCGCTATAACGTCCTACTGGAGCCAGTCACCTACAGATGGATCCAACATGGCCACCGCTATAACCCCCTACTGGAGCCAACATTGCGTCTCATCCTTAGTTTTCTCGGGTACATAGATCAACAGATGCAGGGATGTCAGCTCTGATAGACACTCTGTGGAGAGGCCAGGAGACGCCTCAGTCTGACCAGCATCACGGTTCTCTGCTGGTCAGAAAGAATAGATAGTCCTTAGACCAATCTTCTGGTACATATGACCATTACGTGGCACATCTAAGACTAGAAAGGAGAGGAGAAGAATAAAATAGATCATCCAGTGTTGGACTTTTGGAAACAGTGGTCAGGATCTCCTCCAGCCTCAGAGTGAATTTTGCACATGCCTCTCACTGTTTTTCTACTTAACTTCCATAGCTTTTCTTCCTCAACTGTCATATATGCTGGAACATGTCCGTTGTCTTCTCACCACCATTACTACTTAACTAGAAACAACACCGATCACAGACACTTTTAGAACAAAGTAACTAAGAAACAAATGAAAGGAAATGTTTTTAGAGAGGTGTTATTGTGTCTTGGGTTTCCTGAATGGGGAATGTGGTACATGGTGAAATGACTAGTGTGTGTGTTCAGACACTGGTGTATCTGTGAAGCACTCACTCACTCTCTCTGTCTTTCAGGTGTCTTTCCTCACTAAACCCTCCATAGATACAGTACCCTACTAAGCACTTGTTTGATTGTAGTATGTGGAGAGTTGACACAGAAAGAAGCTCTGTATTTACATAAGAGGCAAAGAAAAAGCCAGATATAAAATAAAATAAGAAAAAAATACATTTGAAATGTTTACAGGTCAATTGTCCTTCAAAGTTGATCTTCACCTCCAAACAAAGTGCAATATATTTTTGTATTTGTCGTTTTTCTGTTTGTGTAAGTGATGCCATTACTGATCTGAATGCTATCATGATCTTCCTTTGTTTGAAATAAAGAAGCCTTTTGTAGAAACTGAACTGTGTAAGAATTAGTTCAGTGTATTAAAAGCAGGGTTATGGGTCCCTCTTTCAATAGCAGGGTTATTGGTGAATAGCAGGGTTTGGAGTTACTGGGCCCGCTATCACATTGTACACTAACTACAGCAGGGTTTGGAGTTACTGGGCCCGCTATCACATTGTACACTACAGCAGGGTTTGGAGTTACTGGGCCCGCTATCACATTGTACACTACAGCAGGGTTTGGAGTTACTGGGCCCGCTATCACATTGTACACTACAGCAGGGTTTGGAGTTACTGGGCCCGCTATCACATTGTACACTACAGCAGGGTTTGGAGAGAGCTGCCTGTTCCTTCTGCCTTTTGTAGATTCTATTTTCTCCCCTCTCCCTCTATCCTCTCTTTCTCTTCTCCCTCTCTAGCTCCCTTTTTCCATTCCAATGCTGGATAACCAGACAGGACAAGAGAGCATTGTATACTCCAACATGCCCCCCCCCCCCCCCCCCTGACTCAGTTCATCTCTGTGGTCTGAACAGTGGACACAGTTGTGTGGACAGATTCAGATGTCATGATGTAGTATTCTATGCTAATACTGTAATGGGCACTGCAGATAGAGAGACAAAGATCTTTGAAACGTGAGCTTGTGAACCGTTTCCAAACCCTAGACACGCTAGGGCCTTTCCCTATGTGTCTATCTGAGCAAGGCCTGTCCCATTCTTTGCTAGAACTTTGTCATATCTTAGTCACCACCCTGACACAGCGAGAGAGAGAGCACTCTTATTTTTCATTCGCATTAGCACGTTTTAAGCTCACTCCAGTGTCTGAGGGTTTTTGCTTCACCCTTGTACTTGATTGATGAATTAAGGTCACTAATTAGAAGGAACTCCCCTCGCCTGATTGTCCACGTCTTCATTGAAAGGAAAAAAACAAAATCCTGTGTGGAATGAGTTTGACGCCCTGTTCTACAGGGTAGTACAAGGCTGCCCAACCCTCTTCCTGGAGATCTACCGTCCTTTGAGTTTTTAGTCCAACTGTAATTTAACACACCTGATTCTACTTATGAGCTGCTCAACAAGTCCTTAACTAGCTGAATCAGATACGCTAAATTAGGGTTGGACTGAAAACCTACAGGACAGTAGATCTCCAGGAAGAGGGTTGGGCAGCCATGGTATAGTAGTTGTGGACATTTTGAGAATTAGTGGGTCAGGAAGTCGGATATCTCTGCAACAGGAAAAAGGCGGTGTTCCCCCCCTGGGGTCTGTTCTCATGTCAGTCACACACACACACACACACACACACACACACACACACACACACACACACACACACACACACACACACACACACACACACACACACACACACACACACACACACACACATCCCAACTGCTACTACCAGACTTATTATTATTATAATTGCTAAACACTGCACAATGTAAACACTTGCCCCCCAATCCCCCGTTCCCCAAGACATGTGTACATATTGGTCTATAAATTGTGCCTTCCTGTATTATACTTATGCAAAATAATATTATTTATTATACTGAGCAATTTACTTTATGTTCACATTTGTATATTTTATTATTTCTTATTGTTGTTGCATTGTTGAGAATTAACCTGAAAGTAAGCATTTGGTTGGACTGTGTATACCATGGGTATCCTGTAAATACAACTAATGAAACTTGAAACTTGTTGTGTTTCAGATGTGTGTTCAGAACAGACACACCAATATACAGTATATGTCAGGAAATATACACACACACACACACACACACACACACACACACACACACACACACACACACACACACACACACACACACACACACACACACACACACACACACACACACACACACACACACACACACACACACACAATGAAAGGCCACTTGAGTACAGTTTTGGCTGATGCTCTACAGGAGCAGCTACTGTGCCATAGATAAACACAAACCGGTTTGGACTGGCTGGAGAGACACAGTCATTAAGTCAACCTAGTACATGTTTGTGTGTGTGTGTTGTTTAAGTGTTTGTGTTTGTATGTCCTAACACAGATATTTGAAGTCCTGGAATATGTTCTCAGGGGAGAAAATGTTTGGGGCTATATGCCTCTGACTGTAGCACACATGCCCCCCACCCGCCACTCATGTTACCTCATGACCCAGGTTGTGAGTGTGTGAATTTGTGTGTGGGTGTGTGGTGACCCAGGGCAGTGAAAAAATACTCTGGGCACAGCCAGTACTTGTCTGAGGGCATAGGAGAGTGAGACATAATTTAATTAGATTGTTATCAGATAACAACATGCCACATTGGACAGCAGATTATATAACAATCCCACAGAAGCACGCACCCAATTCATTTCTAAATCATCCCCCAAAAAACGAACCTGATAAATGAATAGGAAGTCTAGACACTGATCTAAGAGCAGTTTTGCAATTCCTCCTATAATCATTTCCATCAAGGTTAGCTGATCCTAGATCTGCGTCTAATGCCAAGTTTGAGCCTGTTGCAGACAGTAAGGCAACAATATTTTTTTACAGTTGTTAATAAGGTCAATAATAGAACATGGAATCTCACAGAGAGACAAGAACTCAGATACATTCAGATAAAGAGAAAGAGTTATTGCGTGAGTGGTTTGAATGTAGGGTCATTCCACGAAATTAGTGCCTTTTGCATCCCTTTGACATTTTATGTAAAATTTGTGCACCAATATTGGGTTTTAAAAGCCTTATCAGGTATGAAGGTAAAACCCAGATGCAGACAATGTTGAATTCACAATGGTTTAATAATCCAACAGGGGCAGGCAATGGACAGGTCAAGGCAGGCAGGGGTCAGTAAACCAGAGGTAGGGCAACGGTACCAGACGGCAGGCAGGCTCAAGGTCAGGGTAGGCAGAGGTCAATAATCCAAAGGTGGGACAAAGGTACAGGTTGGCAGGCAGGCTCAGGGTCAGGTGCAGGCAGAGTAGTCAGGCAGGCGGGCTCAGAGTCAGTACAGGCAAGGGTCAAAACCAGGAGGGTGAGAAAAAAAGAGCTTGGGAAAAGCAGGAGCTGAGACACAAAAATGCTGTTTGACTTGACAAACAGGCAACAGACAAACAGAGAACACAGGTATAAATACACAGGGGATAATTGGGAAGATGGGTGACACCTGGAGGGGGTGGAGACAATCACAACGATAGGTGAACCAGATCAGGATGTGACAGTCCCCCCCCCAGGGGCGCCACCTGGTGTCCTACCTGGGCGCATACCTGGTTGACCGGGGTGCCGGCGGTGGAAGTCGGCAATGAGGGGAGGCTGATATCCCAAGGAACACTCGAAGGGAGAGACCCGTGGCAGAGCAAGAAAGGCTTTTGCGAGCGTACTCAACCCATACCGGTTGCTGACTCCAGGTGGTAGGTTTGGTGGAGACTAGGCAGCGAAGAGCCGTCTCTAAGTCCTGGTTGGTTCGCTCTGACTGGCCGTTGGACTGGGGGTGGAATCCGGAGTACACGCTGGGTGACAACCCAATGAGCGCGTAGAACGCCTTCCAGAACCGGTACGAGAACTGTGGACCCCGGTCGGAGACCATGACCACTGGGAGTTTGTGGATCCGGACGACGTGCTGCACCATAAGCTAGGCTATCTTCTTGGCTGAGGGTAGTTTGGGGAGGGAAATGAAGTGGGCGGCTTTGAAAAACCGTTCGACCACAGTCAGAATGGCAGTGTTGCCCTCAGATGAGGGGAGACCAATGACGAAATCCAGGGATATATGGGACCAGGGACGGTGAGGGACAGGAGGAGGAGTCTTGTTCTGTTCATAGACTGTGCAGGCGGCGATAAACGTGGCAACATCTGGAACTATAGTAGGCCACCAAAAGCGTTGTCGCACGAAGGCCAGGGTCCGACGATAGCCCGGGTGAAAGGCAAGGAGGAATGGGAGGAATGGGCCCACTCCAGGACTGCGGAGCGGGAACAGCGTCAGGCACAAACATCCGGTTATCCCCCAAGGTTTGGCTGGGACTGCTGTGCCTCCCGGACCTGTTTCCCTATACCCCAGCCGAATGCTGTCGCCAGGAACAAGATGGGAAGGATGGTCTTCGGGCTCCGGGGTGGTAACCGTAGGGTTATAGCGGCGAGACAGGGCATCTGGCTTGACGTTCTTGGATCCCAGATGGTGGGAGTGGGAAAAGTTGAACCGGGGGGCCATCTCACTTGCCTGGAGTTGAGGCACTTGGCGGTGCGGAGATTCTCCAGGTTTTTGTAGTTGGTCCACTCAATGAATGGATGTTCCGCCCCTTATAGCCAGTGCCTTCATTCCTCCAAAGCCATCTTCACTGCGAGAAGCGCCCGATTCCCCACATCGTAATTCCTCTCAGTGGCGTTGAGAGAAGAAGGCGCAGGAACGAAGTTTGAGGTCCAGGGCAGAACGTTGGGACATGACAGCCCCCACTCCGACATCCGAAGCATTGGCCTCCACCACAAACTGATGGGAAGGGTCAGGATGAACCAGTATAGGAGCAGTGGTGAAGCAGTGTTTAAGATCCCAGAACGCCCGGTCAGCGGCAGATGACCACCTGAAAGGAACCTTGGTAGAGGTGAGTGCAGACAGGGGGGAGGCCAGGGTGCTGTAACCCCAGATAATGCGGCAATAAAAGTTGGCAAATCCCTGGAAGTGTTGCAGCTGCACCCTGGACGTAGGCTGAGGCCAATCTACCACCGCTCTCACCTTCTCGGGATCCATCTGGACACTCCCAGCAGAGATGATGTAGCCCAAAAAGGGAATGGTGGAGTGATGGAACTCGCACTTTTCCGCCTTAACAAACAACTGGCTCTCCAGAAGGCGCCTGTCGGACGTGGAGCATGTGTTCTTGGGGGGAGCAGGAGAAGACAAGGATGTCATCAATGTAGATGCAGACGAACCGGTACAGTGTGTCCTGGAGAACATCATTCACCAGAGCCTGGAACACGGCAGGGGTGTTGGTAATCCCAAAGGGCATGACCAGATATTTGCAGAGGCCTCTGGCTGTGTTGAAGGAGGTCTTCCACTCATCCCACTCTCGTATCCGCATCAGGTGGTAGGCGTTTCGTAGATCCAGCTTGGAGAAAACAGTGGCCCCCTGGAGCAGCTCAAAGGCAGAGGAAATGAGTGGTAGCGGATAACGGTTCTTCACTGTAATGTCATTGAGTCCCCGATACGATAGTCAATGCAGGGGTGCAGGATCTTGTCCTTTTTCTCCACGAAGAAGCAACCTGCGCCAGCGGGATGGATAAATCCTGTAGCTAGGGAGTCCCCAGTGTAGGTCTCCATAGACTTGGACTGTAGTCCCGACGAAGGGTACAGATGTCCCTGGTATCCCTAGTGCTAGGAAGAAGGTCGATCCCGCAGTCATAGGAGCGGTGCGGCGGAGGGGAAGTGGTACTCCGCAGGAATGGCGGAGAGGTCTGGAGAAACTTCTGAGCCTCCAGGAAGACGTCCCTGGGCAGGATGCGGCAACTTCAGACAAAGTGCATGGCAGAATGGACTCCAGCCCATGATAGCACCTGTAGATCAGTTGAAGTGGGGATTGTGTCGCTGGAGCCAGGAGAATCCCAAAACCACAGGAATCTGGGGAGACATGATGAGCAGGAATTGAATGGTATCGCTGTGATTCCCTGACACACGTAGGTTGATGGGAGTGGTGTTATGGGTGACCCAACCTATAGAGCGCCTGTCCAGCACTCTAACATCCATGGGAATGGAGAGGGGCTGAGTGGGGATGTTCAGCTCGGAAGACAGTGTGGCGTCCAAAATGCACTCATCGGCCCCAGAGTCAATGAGGACCTGGAGAGATTTGGACTGGTTTCCCCAAAGCAGAATGGCATGATAAGTGGTGTGAGTAAGGGAAGCAGAAAAGTTTCCCATATGGCCCACCAAAGCACTCACTCCTACCGGTGAGCCTGGTCTTTTACCAGGCAAGAGGACACAAAATGACTATAACTCCCACAATACAGACAGCTCCTTGTGTTGATCCTGTGTTGCCGTTCCACTGGTGACAGCCCAGCTCTATCTAGTTGCATAGGCTTGAGAAATAGTGCCTCGGCCATCTTCGGTGACTGTCGAGGAATGTCGGGAAAACTCGAGTGATCTCAGCAACAGAACTGCCGGAGACTTCGGGGATGACTCAGAGGTGAGGTGGAATCCCTGGACGTGCGAGCGAAATCAAATTTCCTCTCCATCCAGCAATCGCCCATCGATGCAGATGGTCAAAGCGATGAGGGAGTCAAGATCCGTGGATAACTCCTGAACAGCAAACTCATCCTTAACCTCCTCCAAGACGCCGTGCAGGAACATGTCAAACAGTGCTTCCTGTTTCCACGCACTCTCCGCTGCCAACGTGCGGAAATCTACCGCATAGTCGGCCACTCTGTGGGAGTCCTGCCGGAGCTGGATTAGCTACCGGGCACCATCTCTCCCGGAGAACGGGGCATCAAAAACCTTCCTCACCTTTCCCATGAACCCCTCCAGACACCATCACATGGCCGGCTGTTGTTCCCATACGGCAGTATGGTGATGAGATAGGCTATCTTGGAGCGATCTGAGGGGAAGAAGGAGGGCTGAAGCTCGAAGATGAGGGCACACTGAGCTAAAAACAGGTACTCGGCTCTCCATTAAAGGGCTCCCGGGAAGGTGGAGTGGCCGGGGGGCGGCGCTGCTAACCACCGAGTTACTGAGGGGCGGTGGTATCACTCCCTGACCTTAGAGATCCTTCTTATGTCTCTATTTGGTTTGGTCAGGGTGTGATTTGGGGTGGGTATTCCATGTTCTATTATTTGTATTTCTATGTTTTGGCCGGGTAGGGTTCTCAATCAGGGACAACTGTCTATCGTTGTTTCGGATTGAGAACCATACTTAGGTAGCCCTTTTCCCACCTGTCTTTGTGGGAAGTTGACTTTGTTTATGGTAATAGCCTTTAGCTTCACGGTTTGTTTTGTATTATTTATTGTTTTGTTCGGGTTCTTTTCTAATAAAAATAATATGTACACTCACCACACTGCACCTTGGTCCTCTTCAATCAACGGCCGTGACAGAACTTCCCACCACCAAGGGACCAAGCAGTGTGGTAAGGAGGAGCAGCGTGTTCAGGATTCATGGACTTGGGAGGACATCCTGGACGGGAAAGGACCCTGGCGGCAGGCTGGAATATCGCCGTCCAAATGAGGAACTGTAAGGAGCTAAAGCTGAGCGACAGCGATATGAGGAGGCTAACCAGCGAAGCAGGCACGAGAGGCAGCCCCCCAATTATTTTGGTAGGGGGCACACGGGGAGTGTGGCAGAGTCAGGATTCAGACCTGGGCCAACTCCCCGTGCTAACATTGGCGAGCATGTGACTGGTCAGGCACCGTCCTATGGGGTGATGCGCACGGTGTCTCGAGTGAGCATTCACAGGCTGGTGTGCTCTGTGCCAGTGTCCTGCATTTGCAGGGTGGAAGTGGGCATCCAGCCAGAACGGGTTGTGCCAGCTCTGCGCTCGAGACAGCCATTGCGCCTCCACGGCCCAGTGTATCCGGTGACTCTGCCAAGAACTAAGCCTCCAGTATGTCTCCCCAGCCCGGTGAGTCCTGTGCCTGCTCCCAGAGCCAGGCCCCCTGTGTGTCTCTCCTCTCCAGTGATGATCCATGGCACAAAGCCTCGATTGATGATCCATGGCACGAAGCCTCAAGTGATGATCCATGGCACGAAGCCTCCAGTGATAATCCATGAAAGAAAGCCTCCAGTGATGATCCATGGCACGAAGCCTCCAGTGATGATCCATGGCAAGAAGCCTCCTATGATGATCCGTGGCACAAAGCCTCCAGTGATGATCCATGGCAAGAAGCCTCCAGTGATGATCCATGGCAAGAAGCCTCCAGTAATGATCCATGGCACGAAGCCTCCAATGATGATCCATGGCAAGAAGCCTCCATTGATGATCCATGGCACGAAGCTTCCAGTGACGATCCATGGCAAGAAGCCTCCAGTAATGATCCATGGCGCGAAGCATCCAGTGATGATCCATGGCAAGAAGCCTCCAGTGATGATCCTTGGCACGAAGCCTCCAGTGATGATCCATGGCAAGAAGCCTCCAGTGATGATCCTTGGCACGATGCCTCCAGTGATGATCCATGGCACAAAGCCTACAATGACGGTCCGGAGCCTCCAAAGACGGTCTCCAGTCCAGAGCCTCCAAAGACGGTCTCCAGTCCAGAGCCTCCAGAGACGGTCTCCAGTCCGGAGCCTCCAGAGACGGTCTCTAGTCCAGAGCCTCCAGAGACGGACTCCAGTCCGGAGCCTCCGGAGACGGCCTCCAGTCCGGGGCCCGCAGCGAGGGTGCCCAGTCCGAGGCCAGCAACGAGGGTGCCCAGTCCTAGTCCCGCAACAAGGGTACCCAGTCCGGGGCCCGCAACGAGTGTCCCCAGTCCGGAGTCGGCGACGAGGGTCCCCGCACCAGAGGTGCCACCAAAGTGGGGTGAGCCAGTGGTGGAGCGGGGTCTGCGTCCCGCACCTGAGCCACCAACGCAGGTAGATGCCCACCCAGACCCTCCCCTATAGGTTCAGGTTTTGCGGCCGGAGTCCGCACCTTTGAGGGGGGGGGGATTGCTCCAGCTGCATGTCCAACACAAAGCAATTTCTCGTGCCTACCAATGGAGGCTCTTTGGGAGGAGATGGCATTGAGCAGCTGGCCCGGGTCTGCTGGGTCAGTCATGGCCAGTTCGTACTATCAGGTATGAAGGTAAGACCCAGACTTGGACGGGGGTGGAGACAATCACAAAGACAGGTGAAACAGATCAGGGTGTGAGAAGCCTGTTATATTCAATGAAGTGCCCTTTAATATAGACCACGTGGAGAATTCAGTAAATCAGGTATTTAATATGAATAAAGACGTTTTGACATTTCCTTGCACCATCTGTCACTTCCAGGAAGATTTTAGCCCACTTAACCCCAACATTTCTCCAAGTTTTTACCATCATTATAAAGCCCTAGCTATTGAGTTGATTTGATAGTCATTTCTAAAGATGATTATTTATTTATTGTGATTAGTGATTCATTTTAAAGTTTTAAAAAACCTGCCCCCCATTTTAAAGTCAATCCTGTTATGTGAACTCAACTCTCATTTTAATATGGTGAAACTATTCCTTTTTTAGAATTGTTTATTTTTAAAGAAACATTGAACAACTAATAGTCATAGTGGCTGAGTCAGTTACAGGGGCTGAGTCACTGGCTTACTGGTGGTCTTTCATGCCGTCCCTAGGAGGGGTGTGTCACTTGAGTGGGTTGAGTCACTGACGTGATCTTCCTGTCTGGGTTGGCGCCCCCCCCTTGGGTTGTGCCGTGGCGGAGATCTTTGTGGGCTATACTCGGCCTTGTCTCAGGATGGTAAGTTGGTGGTTGAAGATATCCCTCTAGTGGTGTGGGGGCTGTGCTTTGGCAAAGTGGGTGGGGTTATATCCTTCCTGTTTGGCCCTGTCCGGGGGTATCATCGGATGGAGCCACAGTGTCTCCTGACCCCTTCTCCTGTCTTAGCCTGATGTACTGTGTGAATTTAAGTATGCTGTCTCTAATTCTCTCTTTCTCTCAGAGGACCTGAGCCCTAGGACCTTGCCTCAGGACTACCTGGCATGATGACTCCTTGCTGTCCCCAGTCCACCTGGCCGTGCTGCTGCTCCAGTTTCAACTGTTCTGCCTGCGGCTATGCAATCCTGGCATGTTCACCGGACGTGCTACCTATCCCAGACCTGCTGTTTTCAACTCTCTAGAGACAGCAGGAGTGGTAGAGATACTCTTAATGATCGGCTATGAAAAGCCAACTGACATTTACTCCTGAGGTGCTGACTTGGTGCACCCTCGACAACCACTGTGATTATTATTATTTGACCATGCTGGTCATCTATGAACATTTGAACATCTTGGCCATGTTCTGTTATAATCTCCACCCGGCACAGCCAGAAGAGGACTGGTCACCCCTCATAGCCTGGTTCCTCTCTAGGTTTCTTCCTAGGTTTTGGCCTTTCTAGGGAGTTTTTCTTAGCCATCGTGTATCTACACCTGCATTGCTTGCAGTTTGGGGTTTTAGGCTGGGTTTCTGTACAGCACTTTGAGATATCAGCTGATGTACGAAGGGCTATATAAATACATTTGATTTGATTTGATAGTGTAAAAGCAGATGGGCTGGTTCTACTATTTTTGGCCATTTTCTGGAGTTTTGTGGTGGAAAACTGAGCGGGTCAAGTACAACACATAGTAGATAGACAGGCTATAAATGTTTTAACAATGTAACCTTTTTTGGTGAAGCTTGCATTCAATTTCCCCTCTATGTTGCACACAAAAAGCTTCCATTCTCCCTGTCATATGGAGATATATGGCTAATTTAAGATGAAATTATCAACCCTGTTACGGTCAACCCTGTTACTTTATTTGGCACTTAAGGTAATTACTATAGAAATATTTAATTGGTTTTACTCTTGAGATGGGAAAATGTGGAACATGTGCTCTTTATGAAAGAATGTAAAAATGTTGTGAAATCGAACCGAATTGGTGGAAAGACATGTGTAGCTCAATTGAGAATTAACACTGAGATAAAAGTGAAACAAAAGCTACACTTTCCTGATATGGCCTAGTAGTCTACTACGATTGTTACATAATTACTAATAATGGCCTCTACTACTACTATGACTACTATTACTATGACTACAACTACTACTACTGCATTTTATATTTGACATTTGAGTCATTTAGCAGACACTCTTATCCAGAGTGACTTACAGTTAGTACATTCATCTTGAGATAGCTAGGTGGGACAACCACATATCACAGGCACAGAAAGAACATTGTCCTCAATAACGTAGCCATCAGTAGAGTCAGATCTAGAAGGGGGGGGGTCGAGGTGAGGAGGAAGATTATGTAAGATAATGTTTGAAGTGGTAGGGTTTCAGATGTTTTCGGAAGATGGGCAGGGACTCTGATGTCCTAGCTTCAGGGGGAAGCTGGGTCCACCATTGGGGTGCCAGGACAGAGACGAGCATGTACTGGGCTGAGTGGGAGCAGGCTTCCTTGTAGGGGTGGGACCCGAGGTGACAGAACGGAGTGCTCGGGTTGGGGTGTAGCCTGAAGGTAGGGAGGGGCGGTTCATTTAGCATAGCCTGAAGGTAGGGAGGGGCGGTTCATCTTGCTGTTCCATAGGTAAGCACCATGGTTTTGTAGTAGTGGATGCGAGCTTCAACTGGAAGCCACTGGAGTGTGTGGAGGAGCGGTGTGACATGAGAGAACTTGGGAAGGTTGAAAACCAGGCGGGCTGCAGCGTTCTGCATAAGTTGCAGGGGTTTGATGGCAAAAGAGGGGAACCCAGCCAATAACGAGTTGCAGTAGTCCAGACGGGAGAAGACAAGAGCCTGGATTAGGACCTGCACCGCTTCCTGTGTGAGGTAAGGGTGTACGCTAAGGATGTTGTAGAGCATGAACCTGCAGCAGTGGGTCACTGCTTTGATGTTTGTAGAGAACGACAGATGTTGTTCAGGGTCACACCAAGGTTCTTTGTACTCTGGGAGGGTGACACTGTGGAGTTGTCAACCGTGATGGAGAGGTCTACTACTACTACTACTACTACCACTACCACTACTACTACTATTTACAGTTATCCAGAGTGATATATTTTGATATATTCTAAATATATGGCTCTGTTGTTATCAACATTTGATTATATTTCAAACAAAAAATGTAAGTTCTCATATATATACCTTTATTTAACTAAGCAAGTCAGTTAAGAACAAATTCGTATTTACAATGACTGCCTAATGGAACAACGGGTCAACTGCCTTGTTCAGGGGCAGATTGACATATTTTTACCTTGTCAACTCGGGATTCAATCCAGTAACCTTTCAGGTTACTGGCCTTAACACTCTAACTAACCACTATGCTACCCGAGGCGTCATCTGTTGTCTTGTCATCGCAAACGTGAACAACCAGTAACAGGCACAAGATAGCTCACGTGTAGGTCTACCAGTCCTCCTGCTTCACTTGGGTCTAAAGACGATGAAACAGATCTCATGCATGAGTATTTTCCATCACTGGTCTCTGCCTCTTGTCAATATGGACATGCATCACCCTCTACTGGGCAGAGAGTGTAACAAGCACTTCGGGACGTCTTTTCGGGAGGAAAATGTGCAGCACCGCGATATTTCATTTGTCGAATCAAAAGTGACTTTGAAGCGGAACAATGATGTAGCAACCAATGGGAATCAACGAAACAGGCGCGGACTAACGGATTTGCTACAAGATGGTTTGTTGTGATTTTGGAAGCTGGGTTTTGCCTGTTACCGGTTCACGTTTTTGTCGGATTCTCTTGACATTTTAGGTCTACATAGCACAACTTGAATGATGAGTCTGTCTTTAAGGTATTTTGATTATTATTCGAGCACAGTATTTAAACGATTAGATTGCTACCTAGCAAGAACTGTGAAACAAACTAGCACCAACCAGCTAGATTCCTTGTTGCCAATGGTTGCGAGTTAGTGAGCCTATCTAGCTAGCGTTATATTTGACACAGTCTTTCACCCCGGCTACGTTAGGTTACAACTCAATCTATTTTTATTTTTGATAGTTAGCTCGCTGGCGAGGCTATATACTGTACAGGGGGTACCGATACAGAGTCAATGTGCGGGGGCACCGGTTAGTCCACATAATTGAGGTAATATGTACATGTGACTAAGTGATTCATCGACTAACTCATCGTGTCTATAGTCAATCTATGCTATTTCTCTGTTTTGACACAACACCTGACACTGATGTTCAGGACTGAGCTGGCAGTGGATAAAACCAAGCGGAAGAAGAGGAGAGAGTTGACTGAGGAGCAAAAGCTTGAAATCAAAGAGGCGTTTGAGCTGTTTGACACAGACAAAGACAAAGAGATAGATTACCATGAACTCAAGGTAAACATCTACCTACAAGTTACCTTATAAATGTACTAGTATTCTGGTGTCCGTCCGTCTGCTGTCTAATATGACAGGAAAAGTATAATTCTTAACTCTTCCTCTCTCTCACCCAAAGGTGGCAATGAGAGCTCTGGGTTTTGAGGTGAAGAAAGTGGATGTGCTGAAGATACTAAAAGATTACAACAGAGAAGGCAATGGCAAAATAACTTTTGATGACTTTAATGAAGTCGGTAAGTTCCTGCTGTGTTTAATTACACACTATTGGAATAGTTCCATGCCTGATATTGGTGTGTGCCTTTATTAATGCTGCACACTTTCTACTTCTCCTGTATTCCCCCTCATAACCCCCCCTTACCTCTTCCCTGTCTACTGTACCCACGTGGAAGAGGTAGGGACCCTGAATGATCTCTGATTGGACAAAATATGATATGTAGAGCAGACATGCTTCTCTGTACTGTAAGGGATCATGTCAACTCGATTCACTGAATTTAACCCTCTGTGTTTAGCCATGTTATTTGTCTCAGTGACAGACCGTATGCTACAGCGGGACCCTAAGGAGGAGATCCTGAAGGCCTTTAAGCTGTTTGATGATGACGACTCAGGGAGGATCAGCATGAGGAACCTGAGACGTGTGGCCAGAAAGCTTGGAGAGAGCATCACAGATGAGGAGCTGCGCAGCATGATCGATGAGTTTGATACAGACGGAGACGGAGAGAGTGAGTACACACAGGGAGCAGACACGGCATACATGCGCACACACACTCACACACATTCATCTTAATAACCTTCAATTTAAAATGTAAAAGTGATGTTCAAAACAAAGTTTTTTCTCTCTTTCTCCCAGTAAACCAGGAGGAGTTTGTTTCCATAATGACTGGAGACTCCTGATTAGTGAGCAGCTGCTTTGGGGGCTTGGCTAGGAGGCTGAGGCTGTAGATTCACTGTGGGATGAATGGGTCCCCCAGGTCACTGAGGAACTTCTGGAGAGGTTACCTTGTCTCCTTTCCTTCATCTAAACTGACTTAAAATATCTGGCCAGGTGAAGGAGAGGAGGTAAGGAAGCCACTAGTCTATTTGGACTCATCGTCTGGCCCAGTAGCACTGCTTTGGTTCTTGTCTTTGTTGAAACATGTTTTTTTTTATAAGTCTGATCCAACTACAACTATAGATAGTGTATGTTCTTTTATTTTTAGTACGGATCTTTCAAATGCAAATGGTATTCCCCCCAAAAAGAAAAATTGCTTGCTGTGATTTATGTTTGTTCCCTACAGAAAACTGTAGAGGTTATATTACAGGTCATCTCTCTGAAACATTCCAGGTAAACTTCAGTTTTCAATAGTATTTCTGGGTGGTGGTTTAAACAGCCAATACAAACAGGTTATACACTCCCACATTTTGTAGTTTAATAGGCCATTTTATTTGATTATTACCTTGTTTCTTTGTTATTTATTTGACATAATAAACCAAATTTGACTGACGTCTGCTCTTAACCTCTGTTATGGTCTGTAATCTCTTGACAAAATGGGTGCAGACTTCACACTGATGCAACAGGCTGGTCTATCTGGCAGTATGTGATGGTCTGCTGTTGTGACTTTCAATCACGAGAGAGAGGTGTTGTATTTCTCAAACACTGCATTGGACAAGATAATTAATTGGACTTACCATACACACACTGCTGTTGAGTGAGGTGAGGCAAGAACCCCTGTAACATCATCTATCATACCTGTTAAGTAAAGATGACTTACAATAAACTTGAACTTGAAAGGAAGCCTTGTTGGAGAGCTTATACAGTGAAAGACTTGATACTGAGAGCTCAACTGTCTCTCAGCAGAATGCTCCCTCTCATTTTGGTTTCATACAAAACCCCAGGCAGGCTGGTTTTAGATGAAGAGTTTCTGTCCCATAGTTGGCCTTGTGTTTTAGGAGGGTTTGGATCTTTTCTCTGGTTTGTGTTTGATTACCCAGTTTGCTTAGGTAATGACCCCAGCCAATCAGATGATGACAGGGTGGAGGATTCTTGGAGTTTCCTCCCTGTAATTGGAGGGTTTGAGGTTTCCGAGGCCAGATGTGTGTGTAGCCCACAAGGAGGAGATGGAGTTTCTGGGGCGGTTTCCTTCTGGAGTGTGTGCGTGCGCACGCGAGTGTCTTCGTGTGTGTCTTTGCTGCTGAGTGACTCTCTGGCTGGACAGTTTGCCCTTACTGAACAGCTGAGCATGTGTCAATGCAAGGGGATATTTAACACCCATCCATAGAGATGGATAGAGGACTCATCTTTGTATCTGTGCCATTATAGCGGCTGTGACCGCATGGGCAGCGCCATTGAGGCAATCTCCATTTTGAATTAGTACATTTTCTTCCCGATTGACTGATCCCTCCTGATGACCCGGTTGGACATGACTCCCAAAAGGGTCACCATGAGGGATCAGCCAATTAAGGTTAAAATGGTAGAAACCCTCAATGGCACTATCGATGCTAGTACAGCCTTTTGACCACTAGAGACTTTTATTCATTCTCTAGGCACCAGTCCTACTTTTTATTTTACTAAACAAGTCAGTTAAGAACAAATTCTTATTTACAATGAATGCCTACCCCGGCCAAACCCTAAACGTACGACACAGGCCAATTGCGCGCCACCCTATGGGACTCCCAATCACGGACGGTTGTGATACAGCCTGTAATCATATCAGGGTCTGTAGTGACGCCTTTAGCACTGAGATGCAGTGCCTTAGACCGTTGCATCACTCGCGAGCCCTACCCTCAAATAAAGTTAGATTTGATTTGTCACAAGCGCCGATCTGTAGACCTTGCCGTGAAATGCTTACTTACAAGCCCTTAACCAACAGTGTAGTTCAAGAAGAGTTAAGAAAATATTTTAAAAATAAACTAAAGTAAAAAATGAAATTTAAAAAAGTAACACTAAATAACGAGGCTATATACAGGGGGTACAGGTTAGTTGAGGTAATTTGTACAATTTGTAGGTAGGGCTGAAGTGACTATGCATAGATAATAAACAGCCAGTAGCAGCAGTGTACAAAACATTATTATTATTTTTAAATGTACCTTTTATTTAACCAGGTAAGCTAGTTGAGAACAAGTTCTCATTTACAACTGTGACCTGGCCAAGATAAAGCAAAGCAGTGTGACACAAACAACAACACAGAGTTACACATGGAATAAACAAGTGTACAGTGAATAACACAATAGAAAAAAAGAAAGTCTATATACAGTGTGCAAATGGTGTGAGGGAGGCACTAAGTAGGCCATAGTAGTGAAATAATTACAATTTAGCAGATTAACACTGGAGTGATAAATGAGCAGATGATGATGTGCAACTAGAGATACTGGTGAGCAGAATAAAAACAATATGGGGATGAGGTAAGTAGATTGGATGGGCTATTTACAGATGGACTATGTACAGCTGCAGCAATGGATTAGCTGCTCAGATAGCTGATGTTTAAAGTTAGTGAGGGAAATATAAGTCTCCAGCTTAAGCGATTTTTGCAATTAGTTCCAGGCACTGGCAGCAGAAAACTGGAAGGAAAGGCGACAAAAGGAGGTGTTGGCTTTCGGGATGACCAGTGAGATATACCTGCTGGAGCACGTGCTACTGGTGGGTGTTGTTATCGTGACCAGTGAGCTTGACCTAGCATAGACTTATAGATGACCTGGAGCCAGTGGGTGTAACAACCCATATGTAGCGAGGGCCAGCCGACTAGAGCATACAGGTCGCAGTGCTGGGTGGTATAATGGGCTTTGGTAACAAAACGGATGGCGCTGTGATAGACTGCATCCAGTTTGCTGAGTAGAGTATTGGCAGCTATTTTGTAGAGGACATCGCCGAAGTCGAGGATCGGTAGGATAGTCAGTTTTACAAGGGTAAGTTTGGCGGCGTGAGTGAAGGAGGCTTTGTTGCGAAATAGAAAGCCGATTCTAGATTTGATTTTGGATTGGAGATGTTTAATATGAGTCTGGAAGGAGAGTTCAGTCTAGCCAGACACCTAGGTATTTGTTGTTGTCCACATATTCTAGGTCAGAACCGTCCAGGGTAGTGATGCTAGTCGGGCAGGCAGGTGCGGGCAGCGAATGGTTGAAAAGCATGCATTTGGTTTTACTAGCGTTTAAGAGCAGTTGGAGGCTACGGAAGGAGTGTTGTATGGCATTGAAACTCGTTTGGAGGATAGTTAACACAGTGTCCAAAGAAGAGCCATATGTATACAGACTGGTGTCGTCTGCGTGGAGGTGGATCACGCAATCACCCGCAGCAAGAGCGACATCATTGATATATACAGATTAAAGAGTCGGCCCGAGAACTGAACCCTGTGGTACCCCCATAGAGACTGCCAGAGGTCCGGACAGCAGGCCCTCCGATTTCACACTGAACTCTGTCTGTGAAGTAGTTGGTGAACCAGGCGAGGCAGTCATTTGAGAAACCAAGGCTATTGAGTCTGCCGATAAGATGTTAACATGCATGAAATATTTTTTTTTCCGATGACATAAGTCAACAAATGAGATTGCCTGTGGACACGCAGGGCCTGGGTTAACCTCCACATCACCCGATGAACAGAGCAGGAGTAGGATGAGGGTACGGCTAAAGGCTATAACAACTGATTGTCTAGTACGTTGGGGACAGAGAATAAAAGGAGCAGATTTCTGGGCGTGGTAGAATAGATTCAGGGCATAATGTGCAGACGGGTATGGTGGGGTGCAGGAGGTTGCAAGAGAGGTTGCATCTCTGGATGGGCTAGTTATGCTGGGTGAGATCACCGCATGTGTGGTGGGTGGGACAAAGGAATATGAGGTATGTTGAGTGGGACAAGGGGCTCCACTGTAAACTTAAACAATGATAACTATCCTAAACAACTGTATACTAGGCATATTGACATTTGAGAGAGACAAAGCGAGGCATAAAGCAATCACACGTGTTGATTGGGAGAGCAAGCTAAGACAGCAACGGGTAAGACAACAGCTATCAACTAAGACAACAACAACAGGTAAAATGGCGATGGATGAGTAGAGAGGGTTGGTTAACTACACACGGCCTGAGTTCGGGGCTGGGGCCGACAGATTTAAAAAAGAATAATAATAAACAAAATGGATTAGCGTGATAGCTGATGCCTGCTGGACTGTTCATTTATGTAGCCAAGTGATCATATGGTCTAGTGAACAGCAATAGATGGAACAGGGAAGCCGCGGGGTAGTCGTTACTACACTAGCACACGGGAGACACAGCGTTTAAAGTTAGCCGGCCGGGGTAAGTAGAAGCGGAGGTAGTGGGGGGGGCAATGTAAACAGTCGAGTGGTCATTTGATTAATTGTTCAGAAGTCTTATGGCTTGGGGGTAGAAGCTGTTAAGGAGCCTTTTGGTTCTAGACTTGGCGCTCCAGTACCGCTTGCCATGCGGTAGCAGAGAAAACAGTCTATGACTTGGGTGACTGGAGGGTGGGTGATCCTTTACTCAGTTGCCAGAGAGGAAGGAAACTCCTCAGAGATTTCACCATGAGGCCAATGGTGATTTTAAATCACTTACAGAGTTTAATAGCTGTGATAGGATAACTGAAAATGGATCAACAACATTGTAGTTACTCCTCAATAGCAGAGTGAAAAGAAGGAAGCCTGTACAGAATCCAAATATTCTAAAACATGCATCCTGTTTGCAATAAGTTATACTGCAAAGAAATAAAAAATTGGTCCAGAATACAAAGTGTTATATTTGGGGCAAATCCAACACAACACATCACTGAGTACCACTCATCATATTTTCAAGCATGATGGTGGCTATATAATATGCTTATGAGTATGCTTGTCATCGGCAAGGTCTAGGCTGTTTTCCAACACACTGGGAGTCAAATTCTCCATTCAGCAGGACATTAACCTAAAACATAAGGCCAAATATACACTGGAGTTGCTTACCAAGACAACATTGAATGTTCTTGAGTGGCCTAGTTACAGTTTTGACTTAAATCGTCTTGAAGATCTATGGCAAGACTTGAAAATGGCTGTCTAGCAATGATCATCAATCAACTTGACAGAGCTTGAAGAATTTTCAAAAATAATGTGCAAATATTGTACAATCCAGGTGTGCAAAGCTCTTTGAAACTCACAACTGTAGTCGCAGAGGGTTGAATACTTGGCTAAATCCAGATAAATTAGTGTTATATTTTCCATTAATAAGAAATACATTAAATGTTCTTCCACTTTAAACAGAGTATTTTGTCTAGAAAAATTGCAATTAAATCCATTTTAATCTTACATTTAAAAAAATAAGTTTTGTATAAGTGAAGGGTGTGTGAATACTTTCTGAAGGAACTGTAAACCCAGTCCTGAAATCTCCATGGAAAGTGTATTTTATTGGCCCGTATACCCTCAGCCCCAGCTTGTAGCCATGTCAGTGTGTATCCACCTGTTATGTCCTTGATGGCTGTTCCAGTCTGTTGATATGACTGACCCATCCTGACCCAGGTTTGAGCGAACACTTCAAAGGTTTCCTGCTCATTGTTGAGATGCCCTCCTGCACTTAGAAGTGTGTGTGTGTGTGTGTGTGTGTGTGTGTGTGTGTGTGTGTGTGTGTGTGTGTGTGTGTGTTTGTGTGTGTGTGTGTGTGTGTGTGTGTGTGTCCACTTGAGTGCATGAATTGAGTATGTATGGGTTTTTCAAGCTTTTTTCTTAACACCATTGACTGGATGAGATGCGAGCAGCTGGTGAAATACCCAGAAGTAGCATGGACTGTGATCTATGCCAGGCAGCTTGGTAAAGGCAGATTAGTTTCCACATGCTCATGGCTTTCACAGTAACCCTATCCTCTGAGGAGTGGAGCCACAGCCCTACCCCACATAATCTCATCTCTGGACCAACGCACCAGCCCAACCCAAACATGCAGCACAGGGCTCTCTGCTGGTCCCAGTCCAACCCTACAGGGCCCCACAGCCTAACCCAACACACTAGCTCAACCCTAGCCCATAACCCCTACCCCAGACCAGACGCATTCTCCAGTGAATTAAAATATATGTACTGTAGTTACTTGCCATTGTCCCGGTAACTGGCATTTTAAACTTTTACAGCTTGTATAATGCTGGGGGGATAATGTCATGTACAGACAGGGATTCTCTTCATTGAATAATCCACTACAAGCACTACTGCTCTCTGTGGCCCCCCACAGAAGAGGGTAGAGAGGAGGGGGGGTTGGGAAACAGCAAGACGAGAGGAGGTCAAAAGGAAAGGAGGGCAGAGCAAAAAGAGAGGGGAAAAGAGGGGAGAGGAAAGGAGAGCCGAGGAAAAAGGGGGAAGAGGAAAGGAGGGCCGAGGGGAAGAGGAAAGGAGAGCCGAGGGAAAAGAGGGGAGAGGAAAGGAGGGCCGAGGGAAAAGAGGGAAGAGGAAAGGAGGGCCGAGGGAAAAGAGGGGAGAGGAAAGGAGGGCCGAGGGAAAAGAGGGGAGAGGAAAGGAGAGCCGAGGGAAAAGAGGGAAGAGGAAAGGAGGGCCGAGGGAAAAGAGGGGAGAGGAAAGGAGGGCCGAGGGAAAAGAGGGGAGAGGAAAGGAGGGCCGAGGGAAAAGAGGGAAGAGGAAAGGAGAGCCGAGGGAAAAGAGGGGAGAGGAAAGGAGGGCCGAGGGAAAAGAGGGAAGAGGAAAGGAGGGCCGAGGGAAAAGAGGGGAGAGGAAAGGAGGGCCGAGGGAAAAGAGGGGAGAGGAAAGGAGGGCCGAGGGAAAAGAGGGAAGAGGAAAGGAGAGCCGAGGGAAAAGAGGGGAGAGGAAAGGAGGGCCGAGGGAAAAGAGGGGAGAGGAAAGGAGAGCCGAGGGAAAAGAGGGGAGAGGAAAGGAGGGCCGAGGGAAAAGAGGGGAGAGGAAAGGAGGGCCGAGGGAAAAGAGGGGAAAGGAAAGGAGAGCTGAGGGAAAAGAGGGGAGAGGAAAGGAGGGCCGAGGGAAAAGAGGGGAGAGGAAAGGAGGGCCGAGGGAAAAGAGGGGAGAGGAAAGGAGAGCCGAGGGAAAAGAGGGGAGAGGAAAGGAGGGCCGAGGGAAAAGAGGGGAGAGGAAAGGAGAGTCGAGGGAAAAGAGGGGAGAGGAAAGGAGGGCCGAGGGAAAAGAGGGGAGAGGAAAGGAGAGCCGAGGGAAAAGAGGGAAGAGGAAAGGAGAGCCGAGGTAAAAGAGGGGAGAGGAAAGGAGGGCCGAGGGAAAAGAGGGGAGAGGAAAGGAGGGCCGAGGGAAAAGAGGGGAGAGGAAAGGAGGGCCGAGGGAAAAGAGGGGAGAGGAAAGGAGGGCCGAGGGAAAAGAGGGAAAAGGAAAGGAGAGCCGAGGGAAAAGAGGGGAGAGGAAAGGAGGGCCGAAGGAAAAGAGGGAAGAGGAAAGGAGGGCCGAAGGAAAAGAGGGGAGAGGAAAGGAGGGCCGAAGGAAAAGAGGGAAGAGGAAAGGAGGGCCGAAGGAAAAGAGGGGAGAGGAAAGGAGGGCCGAGGGAAAAGAGGGGAGAGGAAAGGAGAGCCGAGGGAAAAGAGGGGAGAGGAAAGGAGAGCCGAGGGAAAAGAGGGAAGAGGAAAGGAGAGCCGAGGGAAAAGAGGGAAGAGGAAAGGAGGGCAGAGGGAAAAGAGGGAAGAGGAAAGGAGGGCAGAGGGAAAAGAGGGGAGAGGAAAGGAGGGCCGAAGGAAAAGAGGGGAGAGGAAAGGAGAGCCGAGGGAAAAGAGGGGAGAGGAAAGGAGGGCAGAGGGAAAAGAGGGGAGAGGAAAGGTTGGGCTGAAGGAAAAGAGGGGAGAGGAAAGGAGAGCCGAGGGAAAAGAGGGGAGAGGAAAGGTTGGGCTGAAGGAAAAGAGGGAAGAGGAAAGGAGGGCCGAAGGAAAAGAGGGAAGAGGAAAGGAGGGCCGAAGGAAAAGAGGGGAGAGGAAAGGAGGGCCGAAGGAAAAGAGGGGAGAAGAAAGGAGAGCAGAGCAAAAAGAGAGGGGAAAAGAGGGGAGAGGAAAGGAGAGCCGAGGGAAAAGAGGGGAGAGGAAAGGAGGGCCGAAGGAAAAGAGGGGAGAGGAAAGGAGGGCTGAAGGAAAAGAGGGGAGAAGAAAGGAGAGCAGAGCAAAAAGTGGGGAAAAGAGGGGAGAGGAAAGGAGAGCCGATGGAAAAGAGGGGAGAGGAAAGGAGGGCCGAAGGAAAAGAGGGGAGAGGGAAAAGAGGGGAGAGGAAAGGAGGGCTGAAGGAAAAGAGGGGAGAGGAAAGGAAGGCAGAGGGAAAAGAGAGGAGAGGAAAGGAAGGCAGATGGAAGGGAGGGCAGAGGGAAAAGAGAGGAGAGTGATTGTTTACTCTACACTCTGCCAGTTAACCATAATACACCACAGGTTTGTTACAGCTATAGTTTGTTTGACTGGTAGATTCATAACTAAAACATGACATGGTCCAATGAAAAACCATGCTGCTACAGGAAGGGTTTTATATAGGAAGAGAACATGGAGTGCCATCCGGTCTGTGATGCTGTCTGACCTCTACCACCGCTGTCTGACCTCTACCACCGCTGTCTGTTCTCTACCACCGCTGTCTGACCTCTACCACCGCTGTCTGACCTCTACCACCGCTGTCTGTTCTCTACCACCGCTGTCTGACCTCTACCACCGCTGTCTGACCTCTACCACCGCTGTCTGACCTCTACCACTGCTGTCTGACCTCTACCACCGCTGTCTGTTCTCTACCACTGCTGTCTGACCTCTACCACCTCTGTCTGTTCTCTACCACCGCTGTCTGACCTCTACCACCGCTGTCTGAACTCTACCACTGCTGTCTGACCTCTACCACTGCTGTCTGACCTCTACCACCGCTGTCTGACCTCTACCACCTCTGTCTGTTCTCTACCACCGCTGTCTGACCTCTACCACCGCTGTCTGACCTCTACCACCGCTGTCTGACCTCTACCACCGCTGTCTGACCTCTACCACTGCTGTCTGACCTCTACCACCGCTGTCTGACCTCTACCACCGCTGTCTGACCTCTACCACTGCTGTCTGTTCTCTAACACCGCTGTCTGTTCTATACCACTGCTGTCTGACCTCTACCACCGCTGTCTGTTCTCTACCACCGCTGTCTGACCTCTACCACCGCTGTCTGACCTCTACCACCGCTGTCTGACCTCTACCACCGCTGTCTGTTCTCTACCACCGCTGTCTGTTCTCTACCACCGCTGTCTGACCTCTACCACCGCTGTCTGACCTCTACCACCGCTGTCTGACCTCTACCACTGCTGTCTGACCTCTACCACCCATGTCTGTTCTCTACCACCGCGGTCTGACCTCTACCACTGCTGTCTGACCTCTACCACCGCTGTCTGACCTCTACCACCCATGTCTGTTCTCTACCACCGCTGTCTGACCTCTACCACCCATGTCTGTTCTCTACCACCGCTGTCTGACCTCTACCACCGCTGTCTGTTATCTACCACCGCTGTCTGACCTCTACCACCGCTGTCTGACCTCTACCACCCATGTCTGTTCTCTACCACTGCTGTCTGACCTCTACCACCGCTGTCTGACCTCTACCACCGCTGTCTGACCTCTACCACCGCTGTCTGACCTCTACCACCGCTGTCTGACCTCTACCACCGCTGTCTGTTCTCTACCACTGCTGTCTGACCTCTACCACCGCTGTCTGACCTCTACCACCGCTGTCTGACCTCTACCACCGCTGTCTGACCTCTACCACCGCTGTCTGTTCTCTACCACCGCTGTCTGTTCTCTACCACCGCTGTCTGTTCTCTACCACCGCTGTCTGTTCTCTACCACCGCTGTCTGTTCTCTACCACCGCTGTCTGTTCTCTACCACTGCTGTCTGTTCTCTACCACCGCTATCTGACCTCTACCACCGCTGTCTGTTCTCTACCACCGCTGTCTGTTCTCTACCACCGCTGTCTGTTCTCTACCACCGCTGTCTGTTCTCTACCACCGCTGTCTGTTCTCTACCACCGCTGTCTGTTCTCTACCACCGCTGTCTGTTCTCTACCACCGCTGTCTGTTCTCTACCACCGCTGTCTGTTCTCTACCACCGCTGTCTGTTCTCTACCACCGCTGTCTGTTCTCTACCACCGCTGTCTGTTCTCTACCACCGCTGTCTGTTCTCTACCACCGCTGTCTGACCTCTACCACCGCTGTCTGTTCTCTACCACCGCTGTCTGTTCTCTACCACCTCTGTCTGACCTCTACCACCGCTGTCTGACCTCTACCACAGCTGTCTGACCGCTACCACCGCTGTCTGACCTCTACCACCGCTGTCTGTTCTCTACCACCGCTGTCTGTTCTCTACCACCGCTGTCTGACCTCTACCACCGCTGTCTGACGTCTACCACCGCTGTCTGACCTCTACCACCCATGTCTGTTCTCTACCACCGCTGTCTGTTCTCTACCACCGCTGTCTGACCTCTACCACCGCTGTCCGTTCTCTACCACCACTGTCTGACCTCTACCACCGCTGTCTGTTCTCTACCACCGCTGTCTGACGTCTACCACCGCTGTCTGACCTCTACCACCCATGTCTGTTCTCTACCACCACTGTCTGACCTCTACCACCGCTGTCTGTTCTCTACCACCGCTGTCTGACCTCTACCACCGCTGTCTGTTCTCTACCACCGCTGTCTGACGTCTACCACCGCTGTCTGACCTCTACCACCGCTGTCTGTTCTCTACCACCGCTGTCTGACCTCTACCACCGCTGTCTGTTCTCTACCACCGCTGTCTGACCTCTACCTCCGCTGTCTGACCTCTACCACCTCTGTCTGTTCTCTACCACCGCTGTCTGTTCTCTACCACTGCTGTCTGACCTCTACCACCGCTGTCTGACCTCTACCACCCATGTCTGTTCTCTACCACCGCTGTCTGACCTCTACCACTGCTGTCTGACCTCTACCACTGCTGTCTGACCTCTACCACCCATGTCTGTTCTCTAACACTGCTGTCTGACCTCTACCACTGCTGTCTGACCTCTACCACCGCTGTCTGACCTCTACCACCCATGTCTGTTCTCTACCACCGCTGTCTGACCTCTACCACCGCTGTCTGTTATCTACCACCGCTGTCTGACCTCTACCACCACTGTCTGACCTCTACCACCGCTGTCTGTACTCTACCACCGCTGTCTGACCTCTACCACCGCTGTCTGACCTCTACCACCGCTGTCTGTACTCTACCACTGCTGTCTGACCTCTACCACCGCTGGCTGACCTCTACCACCGCTGTCTGTTCTCTTCCACCGCTGTCTGACCTCTACCACCGGTGTCTGTTCTCTACCACCGCTGTCTGTTCTCTACCACCGCTGTCTGACCTCTACCACCGCTGTTTGTTCTCTACCACCGCTGTCTGTTCTCTACCACCGCTGTCTGACCTCTACCACCGCTGTCTGTTCTCTACCACTGCTGTCTGACCTCTACCACCTCTGTCAGTTCTCTACCACCGCTGTCTGACCTCTACCACCGCTGTCTGACCTCTACCACCGCTGTCTGATCTCTACCACCTCTGTCTGTTTTCTACCACCGCTGTCTGACCTCTACCACCGCTGCCTGTTCTCTACCACCGCTGTCTGACCTCTACCACCGTTGTCTGTTCTCTACCACCGCTGTCTGTTCTCTACCACCACTGTCTGACCTCTACCACCGCTGTCTGTTCTCTACCACCGCTGTCTGTTCTCTACCACCGCTGTCTGACCTCTACCACCGCTGTCTGACCTCTACCACCGCTGTCTGACCTCTACCACCTCTGTCTGTTCTCTACCACCGCTGTCTGACCTCTACCACCGCTGTCTGACCTCTACCACCTCTGTCTGTTCTCTACCACCGCTGTCTGACCTCTACCACTGCTGTCTGACCTCTACCACCGCTGTCTGACCTCTACCACCCATGTCTGTTCTCTACCACTGCTGTCTGACCTCTACCACCTCTGTCTGTTCTCTACCACCGCTGTCTGACCTCTACCACTGCTGTCTGACCTCTACCACCTCTGTCTGTTCTCTACCACCGCTGTCTGACCTCTACCACCCATGTCTGTTCTCTACCACCGCTGTCTGACCTCTACCACCTCTGTCTGTTCTCTACCACCGCTGTCTGACCTCTACCACTGCTGTCTGACCTCTACCACCGCTGTCTGACCTCTACCACCCATGTCTGTTCTCTACCACCGCTGTCTGACCTCTACCACTGCTGTCTGACCTCTACCACCTCTGTCTGTTCTCTACCACCGCTGTCTGACCTCTACCACCCATGTCTGTTCTCTACCACCGCTGTCTGACCTCTACCACCGCTGTCTGACCTCTACCACCCATGTCTGTTCTCTACCACTGCTGTCTGACCTCTACCACCGCTGTCTGACCTCTACCACCGCTGTCTGTTCTCTACCACCGCTGTCTGTTCTCTACCACCGCTGTCTGACCTCTACCACCGCTGTCTGACCTCTACCACCGCTGTCTGACCTCTACCACCGCTGTCTGTTCTCTACCACCGCTGTCTGACCTCTACCACCGCTGTCTGACCTCTACCACCTCTGTCTGTTCTCTACCACCGCTGTCTGACCTCTACCACTGCTGTCTGACCTCTACCACCGCTGTCTGACCTCTACCACCCATGTCTGTTCTCTACCACTGCTGTCTGACCTCTACCACCTCTGTCTGTTCTCTACCACCGCTGTCTGACCTCTACCACTGCTGTCTGACCTCTACCACCTCTGTCTGTTCTCTACCACCGCTGTCTGACCTCTACCACCCATGTCTGTTCTCTACCACCGCTGTCTGACCTCTACCACCTCTGTCTGTTCTCTACCACCGCTGTCTGACCTCTACCACTGCTGTCTGACCTCTACCACCGCTGTCTGACCTCTACCACCCATGTCTGTTCTCTACCACCGCTGTCTGACCTCTACCACTGCTGTCTGACCTCTACCACCGCTGTCTGACCTCTACCACCCATGTCTGTTCTCTACCACTGCTGTCTGACCTCTACCACCGCTGTCTGACCTCTACCACCGCTGTCTGACCTCTACCACCGCTGTCTGACCTCTACCACCGCTGTCTGACCTCTACCACCGCTGTCTGTTCTCTACCACTGCTGTCTGACCTCTACCACCGCTGTCTGACCTCTACCACCGCTGTCTGACCTCTACCACCGCTGTCTGACCTCTACCACCGCTGTCTGTTCTCTACCACCGCTGTCTGTTCTCTACCACCGCTGTCTGTTCTCTACCACCGCTGTCTGTTCTCTACCACCGCTGTCTGTTCTCTACCACCGCTGTCTGTTCTCTACCACTGCTGTCTGTTCTCTACCACCGCTATCTGACCTCTACCACCGCTGTCTGTTCTCTACCACCGCTGTCTGTTCTCTACCACTGCTGTCTGTTCTCTACCAACGCTGTCTGTTCTCTACCACCGCTGTCTGTTCTCTACCACCGCTGTCTGTTCTCTACCACCGCTGTCTGTTCTCTACCACCGCTGTCTGACCTCTACCACCACTGTCTGTTCTCTACCACCGCTGTCTGTTCTCTACCACCTCTGTCTGACCTCTACCACCGCTGTCTGACCTCTACCACAGCTGTCTGACCGCTACCACCGCTGTCTGACCTCTACCACCGCTGTCTGTTCTCTACCACCGCTGTCTGTTCTCTACCACCGCTGTCTGACCTCTACCACCGCTGTCTGACGTCTACCACCGCTCTACTCTACCACGCTGTCTGTTCTCTACCACCGCTGTCTGTTCTCTACCACCGCTGTCTGTTCTCTACCACCGCTGTCTGACCTCTACCACCGCTGTCTGTTCTCTACCACCACTGTCTGACCTCTACCACCGCTGTCTGTTCTCTACCACCGCTGTCTGACCTCTACCACCCATGTCTGTTCTCTACCACCACTGTCTGACCTCTACCACCGCTGTCTGTTCTCTACCACCGCTGTCTGACCTCTACCACCGCTGTCTGTTCTCTACCACCGCTGTCTGACCTCTACCACCGCTGTCTGACCTCTACCACCGCTGTCTGTTCTCTACCACCGCTGTCTGACCTCTACCACCGCTGTCTGTTCTCTACCACCGCTGTCTGACCTCTACCACCGCTGTCTGACCTCTACCACCTCTGTCTGTTCTCTACCACCGCTGTCTGTTCTCTACCACTGCTGTCTGACCTCTACCACCGCTGTCTGACCTCTACCACCCATGTCTGTTCTCTACCACCGCTGTCTGACCTCTACCACTGCTGTCTGACCTCTACCACTGCTGTCTGACCTCTACCACCCATGTCTGTTCTCTAACACTGCTGTCTGACCTCTACCACTGCTGTCTGACCTCTACCACCGCTGTCTGACCTCTACCACCCATGTCTGTTCTCTACCACCGCTGTCTGACCTCTACCACCGCTGTCTGTTATCTACCACCGCTGTCTGACCTCTACCACCGCTGTCTGACCTCTACCACCGCTGTCTGTACTCTACCACCGCTGTCTGTTCTCTACCACCGCTGACTGACCTCTACCACCGCTGTCTGTACTCTACCACTGCTGTCTGACCTCTACCACCGCTGGCTGACCTCTACCACCGCTGTCTGTTCTCTTCCACCGCTGTCTGACCTCTACCACCGCTGTCTGTTCTCTACCACCGCTGTCTGTTCTCTACCACCGCTGTCTGACCTCTACCACCGCTGTCTGTTCTCTACCACCGCTGTCTGTTCTCTACCACCGCTGTCTGATCTCTACCACCGCTGTCTGACCTCTACCACCGCTGTCTGTTCTCTACCACCGCTGTCTGACCTCTACCACCGCTGTCTGACCTCTACCACCGCTGTCTGTTCTCTACCACCGCTGTCTGTTCTCTACCACCGCTGTCTGTTCTCTACCACCGCTGTCTGTTCTCTACCACCGCTGTCTGACCTCTACCACCGCTGTCTGTTCTCTACCACCACTGTCTGACCTCTACCACCGCTGTCTGTTCTCTACCACCGCTGTCTGACGTCTACCACCGCTGTCTGACCTCTACCCGCTGTCTGTTCTCTACCACCACTGTCTGACCTCACCGCTGTCTGTTCTCTACCACCGCTGTCTGACCTCTACCACCGCTGTCTGTTCTCTACCACCGCTGTCTGACCTCTACCACCGCTGACCTCTACCACCGCTGTCTGTTCTCTACCACCGCTGTCTGACCTCTACCACCGCTGTCTGTTCTCTACCACCGCTGTCTGACCTCTACCACCCATGTCTGACCTCTACCACCGCTGTCTGACCTCTACCACCGCTGTCTGACCTCTACCACCTCTGTCTGTTCTCTACCACCGCTGTCTGTTCTCTACCACCGCTGTCTGTTCTCTACCACCGCTGTCTGTTCTCTACCACCGCTGTCTGACCTCTACCACCGCTGTCTGACGTCTACCACCGCTGTCTGACCTCTACCACCCATGTCTGTTCTCTACCACCCATGTCTGTTCTCTACCACCGCTGTCTGTTCTCTACCACCGCTGTCTGACCTCTACCACCGCTGTCCGTTCTCTACCACCACTGTCTGACCTCTACCACCGCTGTCTGTTCTCTACCACCGCTGTCTGACCTCTACCACCCATGTCTGTTCTCTACCACCACTGTCTGACCTCTACCACCGCTGTCTGTTCTCTACCACCGCTGTCTGACCTCTACCACCGCTGTCTGTTCTCTACCACCGCTGTCTGACGTCTACCACCGCTGTCTGACCTCTACCACCGCTGTCTGTTCTCTACCACCGCTGTCTGACCTCTACCACCGCTGTCTGTTCTCTACCACCGCTGTCTGACCTCTACCTCCGCTGTCTGACCTCTACCACCTCTGTCTGTTCTCTACCACCACTGTCTGTTCTCTACCACTGCTGTCTGACCTCTACCACCGCTGTCTGACCTCTACCACCCATGTCTGTTCTCTACCACCGCTGTCTGACCTCTACCACTGCTGTCTGACCTCTACCACTGCTGTCTGACCTCTACCACCCATGTCTGTTCTCTAACACTGCTGTCTGACCTCTACCACTGCTGTCTGACCTCTACCACCGCTGTCTGACCTCTACCACCCATGTCTGTTCTCTACCACCGCTGTCTGACCTCTACCACCGCTGTCTGTTATCTACCACCGCTGTCTGACCTCTACCACCGCTGTCTGACCTCTACCACCGCTGTCTGTACTCTACCACCGCTGTCTGTTCTCTACCACCGCTGTCTGACCTCTACCACCGCTGTCTGTACTCTACCACTGCTGTCTGACCTCTACCACCGCTGGCTGACCTCTACCACCGCTGTCTGTTCTCTTCCACCGCTGTCTGACCTCTACCACCGCTGTCTGTTCTCTACCACCGCTGTCTGTTCTCTACCACCGCTGTCTGACCTCTACCACCGCTGTCTGTTCTCTACCACCGCTGTCTGTTCTCTACCACCGCTGTCTGTTCTCTACCACCGCTGTCTGTTCTCTACCACCGCTGTCTGTTCTCTACCACCGCTGTCTGACCTCTACCACCGCTGTCCGTTCTCTACCACCGCTGTCTGACCTCTACCACCGCTGTCTGTTCTCTACCACCGCTGTCTGACGTCTACCACCGCTGTCTGACCTCTACCACCCATGTCTGTTCTCTACCACCACTGTCTGACCTCTACCACCGCTGTCTGTTCTCTACCACCGCTGTCTGACCTCTACCACCGCTGTCTGTTCTCTACCACCGCTGTCTGACGTCTACCACCGCTGTCTGACCTCTACCACCGCTGTCTGTTCTCTACCACCGCTGTCTGACCTCTACCACCGCTGTCTGTTATCTACCACCGCTGTTTGACCTCTACCACCCATGTCTGACCTCTACCACCGCTGTCTGACCTCTACCACCGCTGTCTGACCTCTACCACCTCTGTCTGTTCTCTACCACCGCTGTCTGTTCTCTACCACCGCTGTCTGTTCTCTACCACCGCTGTCTGACCTCTACCACCCATGTCTGACCTCTACCACCGCTGTCTGACCTCTACCACCGCTGTCTGACCTCTACCACCGCTGTCTGTTCTCTACCACCGCTGTCTGACCTCTACCACCTCTGTCTGTTCTCTACCACCGCTGTCTGTTCTCTACCACCGCTGTCTGTTCTCTACCACTGCTGTCTGACCTCTACCACCGCTGTCTGACCTCTACCACCCATGTCTGTTCTCTACCACCGCTGTCTGACCTCTACCACTGCTGTCTGACCTCTACCACTGCTGTCTGACCTCTACCACCCATGTCTGTTCTCTACCACTGCTGTCTGACCTCTACCACTGCTGTCTGACCTCTACCACCGCTGTCTGACCTCTACCACCCATGTCTGTTCTCTACCACCGCTGTCTGACCTCTACCACCGCTGTCTGTTATCTACCACCGCTGTCTGACCTCTACCACCGCTGTCTGTACTCTACCACTGCTGTCTGACCTCTACCACCGCTGGCTGACCTCTACCACCGCTGTCTGTACTCTACCACTGCTGTCTGACCTCTACCACCGCTGGCTGACCTCTACCACCGCTGTCTGTTCTCTTCCACCGCTGTCTGACCTCTACCACCGCTGTCTGTTCTCTACCACCTCTGTCTGACCTCTACCACCGCTGTCTGACCTCTACCACCGCTGTCTGTTCTCTACCACCGCTGTCTGTTCTCTACCACCGCTGTCTGACCTCTACCACCCCTGTCTGTTCTCTACCATCGCTGTCTGTTCTCTACCACCGCTGTCTGTTCTCTACCACCGCTGTCTGTTCTCTACCACCGCTGTCTGACCTCTACCACCGCTGTCTGACCTCTACCACCGCTGTCTGTTCTCTACCACCGCTGTCTGACCTCTACCACCGCTGTCTGACCTCTACCACCGCTGTCTGTTCTCTACCACCGCTGTCTGACCTCTACCACCGCTGTCTGTTCTCTACCACCGCTGTCTGACCTCTACCACCGCTGTCTGACCTCTACCACCGCTGTCTGTTCTCTACCACCGCTGTCTGACCTCTACCACCGCTGTCTGACCTCTACCACCGCTGTCTGACCTCTACCACCGCTGTCTGACCTCTACCACCGCTGTCTGACCTCTACCACCGCTGTCTGTTCTCTACCACCGCTGTCTGACCTCTACCACCGCTGTCTGACCTCTACCACCGCTGTCTGTTCTCTACCACCGCTGTCTGTTCTCTACCACCGCTGTCTGACCTCTACCACCGCTGTCTGACCTCTACCACCGCTGTCTGACCTCTACCACCGCTGTCTGACCTCTACCACCGCTGTCTGTTCTCTACCACCGCTGTCTGACCTCTACCACCGCTGTCTGATCTCTACCACCTCTGTCTGTTCTCTACCACCGCTGTCTGTTCTCTACCACCTCTGTCTGATCTCTACCACCGCTGTCTGACCTCTACCACCGCTGTCTGTTCTCTACCACCGCTGTCTGACCTCTACCACCGCTGTCTGATCTCTACCACCGCTGTCTGTACTCTACCACCGCTGTCTGATCTCTACCACCGCTGTCTGTTCTCTACCACTGCTGTCTGACCTCTACCACCCACACACACACACACACACACACACACACACACACACACACACACACACACACACACACACACACACACACACACACACACACACACACACACACACACACACACACACACACACACACACACACACACACACACACACACACACACACACACACACACACACACACACACACACCTGCAAACAGCCACCGACACAAACCTGTCAACCCGTTAATGGCTTGGATGTGTTGATATTTTCCAACAAACTGAACCTGAGCTGAACTCTTAGACAGACAGACTTTAGTACTGCTTGGCTTAGGCTCAAAATAAATATTTGCAATGTCAGGACTGTACTGTATATGAGCTGTAAGATATATAGTAAATTCCAGACTGTGTGTGGTCAATCTGTGGATTCAGCAGGTCGTAGCCTAGTACAGTAAAGTAATCGGCATGGACAAGCCATTGAAGTTGTGAAAGTATAACTTCCCATCAGCTATAGAGTAGGTTTATACCTGAGCTGTCATGCATAAAGAGATGTCCACAGCTGTGACCAATGTGCTGCCCACTATTTGTTATCGTTGTGTGTATGTGTGTTATCCTTGGTCCTCAAGAATCAGTGTATCCTCACACTAACCCTATAGGAACTTTGTAGGTTTGTCTAGTAGCTTCCTCTCCTCAGTCGTCACCTCATCTCCTTTCCTTCATCTGCACGGATCTGAGAGAAGTGGACAGGTGTAAACTAATCCTCAGCCTATTGCAGATGCGCAGTGTGTTGAAATCTAGGCAGTTCATAGGTTTGACCTCTTTCTCTCTCCGTCTCTCTCTCTGGTATGTGAAGAGTCATAGGCCTTTAGACCAATAATCCTGGGCTCTTATGCCAAAGGTTACATGTTATTTTTTGTTTAAGTTAAGTCAGTTAAGAACATATTCTTATTTACAATGACGGCCCTACACTGACAAACCCGGACGACGCTGGGCCCATTCTGCACTGCCCTATGGGACTCCCAATCACGGCCGGTTGTGATTCAGCCTGGATTCGAACCAGGGTGTCTGTAGTGACGCATTTAGCACTGCGATGTAGTGCCTTAGACCATTGTGCCACTTGGGAACAAAGGCCAGCGGCACACACCACACACACCACCTACAGTATGTTGTGGTGTAGTTGGAGAAAAATAGCTAAATATACCCAGAGTGACAGAGGCTGCTGACTAGACCTCTGCCACAGACACGCACCCAACCAGCACACACTGGGGAGGTCACAGGGTGTGTGTGTGTGTGTGTGTTCCAGGGTGCTGCTGGGGCCTGGTTATGTCTCTCTCCTGTCAGTGTACAGTTATCTCTGAGCCAAACAGTCACCCAGCTCTCTGGGTTCTCTCCTCTTAGCCAGCTGGTCTGGCTTTATAACTTCTTCTACTCTTCTTCTAATCCTTCTTTCAGTTTCATCCCTTCATTTCTGAGGTAAAAGATAGAGTGATCTGACCGTCAGCTGGAGCTGAAGGGAACCTTCCTGGAGAAGATAATACAAGCAGCACTGGTGAGTGTGTTTGTGTGTGTATATCACACAGCGAACTCTTATCGACTCATAGCTCCTCTGGAGTTTCCTGTTAGCTGTATGGATAATTGAGTAACATTTTGTTGAGACACTGATTGATGAGATCAAAACCTATATTCACACCAATGAAAAAGACAGCCAAAAGGTAGTTGAATTTCCAATGTGTTATCACTATGCTTTCTTCCATCTAAAAGCACAACCAAATTCCAATGGAAAAACATTGTCTGATTTTTGGTTTAGTTGTCACTCAAATGTCGATCACTGTGCTTTCAACCATTTTAAAAGCACAGCAAAGTTCAAATGTGAATACAGTGTCAGATATTTTATTTATTTATGTAACATAATGTCTTATTGTGCTTCATCTAATTGCAGAATCAAATGACCTGTTTTGCATTATTATAATAGTAATATAAACCATTTAGCAGACTCTTTTATCCAAAGTGATTTAAATCAAATCAAATCAAATCAAATTTTATTTGTCACATACACATGGTTAGCAGATGTTAGTGCGAGTGTAGCGAAATGCTTGTGCTTCTAGTTCTGACAATGCAGTAATAACCAACAAGTAATCTAGCTAACAATTTCAAAACTACTACCTTATAGACACAAGTGTTAAGGGATAAAGAATATGTACATAAAGATATATGAATGAGTGATGGTACAGAGCGGCATAGGCAAGATACAGTAGATGGTATTGAGTGCAGTATATACATATGAGATGAGTATGTAAACAAAGTGGCATAGTTAAAGTGGCTAGTGATACATGTATTACATAAGGATGCAGTAGATGATATAGAGTACAGTATATACGTATACATATGAGATGAATAATGTATAGTATGTAAACATTATATTAGGTAGCATTGTTTAAAGTGGCTAGTGATATATTTTACATAATTTCCCATCAATTCCCATTATTAAAGTGGCTGGAGTTGAGTCAGTGTGTTGGCAGCAGCCACTCAATGTTAGTGGTGGCTGTTTAACAGTCTGATGGCCTTGAGATAGAAGCTGTTTTTCAGTCTCTCGGTCCCAGCTTTGATGCACCTGTACTAACCTCGCCTTCTGGATGATAGCGGGGTGAACAGGCAGTGGCTCGGGTGGTTGTTGTCCTTGATGATCTTTATGGCCTTCCTGTAACATTGGGTGGTGTAGGTGTCCTGGAGGGCAGGTAGTTTGCCCCCGGTGATGCGTTGTGCAGACTTCACTACCCTCTGGAGAGCCTTACGGTTGTGGGCGGAGCAGTTGCCGTACCAGGCGGTGATACAGCCCGACAGGATGCTCTCGATTGTGCATCTGTAGAAGTTTGTGAGTGCTTTTGGTGACAAGCCGAATTTCTACAGCCTCCTGAGGTTGAAGAGGCGCTGCTGCACCTTCTTCACAATGCTGTCTGTGTGGGTGGACCAATTCAGTTTGTCTGTGATGTGTATGCCGAGGAACTTAAAACTTACTACCCTCTCCACTACTGTTCCATCGATGTGGATAGGGGGGTGTTCCCTCTGCTGTTTCCTGAAGTCCACAATCATCTCCTTAGTTTTGTTGACGTTGAGTGTGAGGTTATTTTCCTGACACCACACTCCGAGGGCCCTCACCTCCTCCCTGTAGGCCGTCTCGTCATTGTTGGTAATCAAGCCTACCACTGTTGTGTCATCCGCAAACTAGATGATTGAGTTGGAGGCGTGCGTGGCCATGCAGTCGTGGGTGAACAGGGAGTACAGGAGAGGGCTCAGAACGCACCCTTGTGGGGTCCCAGTGTTGAGGATCAGCGGGGTGGAGATGTTGTTGCCTACCCTCACCACCTGGGGCAGGCCCGTCAGGAAGTCCAGTAGCCAGTTGCACAGGGCGGGGTCGAGACCCAGGGTCTCGAGCTTGATGACGAGCTTGGAGGGCACTATGGTGTTAAATGCCGAGCTGTAGTCGATGAACAGCATTCTCACATAGGTATTCCTCTTGTCCAGATGGGTTAGGGCAGTGTGCAGTGTGGTTGAGATTGCATCGTCTGTGGACCTATTTGGGCGGTAAGCAAATTGGAGTGGGTCTAGGGTGTCAGGTAGGGTGGAGGTGATATGGTCCTTGACTAGTCTCTCAAAGCACTTCATGATGACTGAAGTGAGTGCTACGGGGCGGTAGTCGTTTAGCTCAGTTACCTTAGCTTTCTTGGGAACAGGAACAATGGTGGCCCTCTTGAAGCATGTGGGAACAACAGACTGGGATAGGGATTGATTGAATATGTCCGTAAACACAAAAGCCAGCTGGTCTGTGCATGCTCTGAGGGCACGGCTGGGGATGCTGTCTGGGCCTGCAGCCTTGCGAGGGTTGACACGTTTAAATGTTTTCCTCACGTCGGCTGCAGTGAAGGAGAGTCCGCATGTTTTAGTTGCGGGCAGTGTCAGTGGCACTGTATTGTCCTCAAAGCGGGCAAAAAAGTTATTTAGTCTGCCTGGGAGCAAGACATGGTCCGTGACGGTGCTGGTTTTCTTTTTGTAGTCCGTGATTGACTGTAGACCCTGCAACATACCTCTTGTGTCTGAGCCGTTGAATTGAGATTCTACTTTGTCTCTATACTGACGCTTAGCTTTTTTGTTTGCCTTGCGGAGGGAATAGTTACACTGTTTGTATTCGGTCATGTTTCCAGTCACCTTGCCCTGATTAAAAGCAGTGGTTCGTGCTTTCAGCTTCACGCGCATGCTGCCATCAATTCACGGTTTCTGGTTTGGGAATGTTTTAATCGTTGCTATGGGAACGACATCTTCAACGCACGTTCTAATGAACTCGCACACCGAATCAGCGTATTCGTCAATGTTGTCGTCTGACGCAATACGAAACATATCCCAGTCCACGTGATGGAAGCAGTCTTGGAGTGTGGAATCAGATTGGTCGGACCAGCGTTTACAGTCATGCGTGCATTCATTTTACATGTAGGTGGTCTCAGGAATCGAGTCCACTACCCTGGCGTTACAAGCTCCAGGTCCTACCAACTGAGCTACAAAGGACATTGAAATACATTAAAAGTACATGGTGCAAGAGATCAATGCTGTTTGAAATTTTGCACAGATTATTACAGCAGTTGTGAAGATCGCCACAGACTTGCGATGACATATGCATGCTACAAAAACTTGACTACTTAAATAAAAAATACAAATATATGATTACATAAAGACATTTATAGTTACAGTAACCTCATTGTGGCCATTGTAAAATGGCGCCGGAGAAGAAGGCAGATATTTTACATGCCCCCAACCAATTGTGTTTATTTGCGTTGTTTGTAACTTTAAAAAAAGTATTTCGTACATAATGTTGCTGCTACCGTCTCTTATGACTGAAAATAACTTCTGGACATCAGGACTGCCATTACTCATCATGGACTGGCAGAACCCTTTTTTTCCTTTAACGAGTCTGACTAGGCCAACTGGAACGATATACTGCTTTCTCAGTAATAGGCCCAGATCCCAGTGATTTGTGTGAAGAGGAGGCTGAGAAAAAGGGTCCAGAAGGTGGGCTTCCTTCTGAGAATTCGTAGGTGATCGAATAAACCCCCACATTCTTCCATTCTGGTAGCAAACGTGCGATCTTTGGACAATAAAATAGATGACCTAGGTGGAAGATTAAACTACCAACGGGACATTCAAAACTGCAATATCTTATGCTTCACGAAGACGTGGCTGAGTGACGACACTATCAACATACAGCTGGCTGGTTATACACTGCCCTGGCAGGATAGAACAGTGGCGTCTGATAAGGCGGACTATATATTTTTGTAAATAACAGCTGGTGAACGATATCTAAGGAAGTCTTGAGCTATTACTCACCTGAGGTAGAGTATCTCATGACAAACTGTAGACCACACTACCTATCTAGAGAGTTTTCATCTGTATTTTTCGTAGCTGTTTTACATACCACCACAGTCAGAGGCTAGCACTAAGACTGCATTGAATGAGCTGTATTCCGCATAAGCAAACAAGAAAACGCTACCCAGAAGTGGCGCTCCTAGTAGCCGGGGTCTATAATGTAGGGAAACTTAAATCCGCTTTACCAAATTTCTATCAGCATGTTAAATGTGCATCCAGAGGAAAAAAACTCTGGACCATCTTTACTCCACACATAGAGACGCAAACAAAGCTCTCCCTCGCCTCCATTTGGCAAATCTGACCATAATTCTATCCTCCTGATTCCAGCTTACGAACAGAAATTAAAGCAGGAAGCAGCAGTAACTAGATCGATAAAAAAGTGGTCAGATGAAGAAGATGCTAAGCTACAGGACTGTTTTTCTAGCACAGACTGGAATATGTTCCGGATTCCTCCGATGGCATTGAGAAGTACACCACATCAGTCATTGGCTTCATCAATAAGTGCATCGATGATGTCATCCCCAGAGTGACCGTACGTACATACCCCAACCAGAAGCCATGGATTACAGGCAACATCCGCACTGAGCTAAAGGCTAGAGCTGCCGCTTTCAAGGAGCGGGACCCGGAAGCTTATAAGAAATCCCGCTATGCCCTCCGACGAAACATCAATCAGGCGAAGCATCAATACAGGACTAAGATCGAATCATACGACACCAGCTCTGACGCTCGTCGGATGTAGCAGGGCTTGTAAACCATTACAGACTACAAAGGGAAGAACAGCTGAGAGCTGCCCAGTGACATGAACCTACCAGACGAGCTAAACTTCTTCTATGCTCGCTTCGAGGCAAATAACACTGAAACATGCATGAGAGCACTAGCTGTTCTGGAAGACTGTGATCATGCTCTCCGCAGTCGATGTGAGTAAGACCTTTAAACAGGTCAACATTCACAAGGCCGCAGGACCAGACCGATTACCAGGACGTGCACTACGAGCATGCGCTGACCAACAGGCAAGTGTCTTCACTGACATTTTCAACCTCTCCCTGTCCGAGTCTGTAATACCAACATGTTATAAGCAGACCATAGTGCCTATGCCCAAGAACACTAAGGTAACATGCCAAAATGACGACCGACCCATAGCACTCACATCTGTAGCCATGAAGTGCTTCGAAAGGCTGTTCAAGGCTGGTCATGGCTCACATCAACACCATTATCCCAGAAACCCTAGACCCACTCCAATTTGCATACCGCCCCAACAGATCTACAGATGATGCAATCTCTATTGCACTCCACACTGCCCTTTCCTACCTGGACAAAAGGAACACCTATGTGAGAATGCTTTTCATTGACTACAGCTCAGCGTTCAACACCATAGTGCCCTCAAAGCTCATCAATAAGCTAAGGACCCTGGGACTAAACACCTCCCTCTGCAACTGGATCCTGGACTTCCTGACGGTCTGCCCCCAGGTGGTAAGGGTAGGTAACAACACATCCGCCACATTGATCCTCAACACAGGGACCCCTGAGGGGTTCGTGCTCAGTCCCCTCCTGTACTCCCTGTTCACTCATGGCTGCATGGCCAGGCACGACTCCAACACCATCATTAAGTTTGCCAATGACACAACAGTGGTAGGCCTGATCACCGACAACGACAAGACAGCCTATAGGGAGGAGGTCAGAGACCTGGCCGTGTGGTGCCAGGACAATCAATCAATCAAATGTATTTATAAAGCCCTTCTTACATCAGCTGATGTCACAAAGTCCTGTACAGAAACCCAGCCTAAAACCCCAAACAGCAAGCAATGCAGGTGTAGAAGCACAGTGGCTAGGAAAAACTCCCTAGAAGGGCCAGAACCTGGGATGAAACCTAGAGAGGAACCAGGCTATGAGGGGTGGCCAGTCCTCTTCTGACTGTGCCGGGTGGAGATTATAACAGAACATGGCCAAGATGTTTAAATGTTCATAGATGACCAGCAGGGTCAAATAATAATAATCACAGTGGTTGTCGAGGGTGCAACAGGTCATCACCTCAGGAGTAAATGTCAGTTGGCTTTTCACAGCCGATCATTCAGAGAATCTCTACCGCTCCTACTGTCACTAGAGAGTTGAAAACAGCAGTTCTGGGACAGGTAGCATGTCCGGTGAACAGGTCAGGGTTCCATAGCCGCAGGCAGAATATTTGAAACTGGAGCAGCAGCACGGCCAGGTGGACTGGGGACAGCAAGCAGTCATCAGGCCAGGTAGTCCTGAGGCATGGTCCTAGGGCTCAGGTCCTCCGAGAGAGAGAGAGAGAGAGAGAGAGAGAGAAAGTAAGAAAGAGAGAAAGAAAGAGAGAGAATTAGAGAGCGTACTTAAATTCACACAGGACACCAGATAAGACAGGATAAATACTCTAGATATAACAGACTGACCCTAGCACCCCGACACATACACTACTGCAGCATAAATACTGGAGGCTGAGACAGGAGGGTCCGACGATACCCCCGGACAGAGCCAAACAGGCAGGATATAACCACACCCACTTTGTCAAAGCACACCCCCCACACCACTAGAGGGATATCTTCAACCACCAACTTACCATTCTGAGACAAGGCAGAGTGTAGACTACAAACAACCTCTCCCTCAATGTGATCAAGACAAAGGAGATAATTGTGGTCTACACGAAAAAGAGGACTGAGTACGCCCCCATTCTCATCGACGGGGCTGTAGTGGAGCAGGTTGAGAGCTTCAAGCTCCTTGGCGTCCACATCACCAACAAACTAGAATGGTCCAAGCACACTAAGACAGTCGTGAAGAGGCAACGACAAAGCCTATTCCCCCTCAGGAGACTGAAAATATTTGGTATGGGTCCTCAGATCCTCAAAAGGTTCTACAGCTGCACCATTGAGAGCATCCTGACTGGTTGCATCACTGCCTGGTATGGCAACTGCTCGGCCTCTGACCACAAGGCACTACAGAGTGTAGTGCAAACGGCCCAGTACATCACTGGGGCCAAGCTTCCCGCCAACCAGGCGGTCTCAGAGGAAGGCCCTAAAAATGGTCAGACTCCAGCCACCCTAGTCATAGACTGTTCTCTCTACCACCGCGCAGCAAGCAGTACCGGAGTGCCAAGTCTTGGTCCAAGAGGATTCTAAACAGCTTCTACCCCCAAGCCATAAGACTCCTGAACATATAATTAAATGGCACCCAGACTATTTGCATTGCCCCCTCTTTAACACCGCTGCTACTCTCTGTTGTTATCATCTATGCATAGTCACTTTAATAACTCTACCTACATGTACATATTACCTTAACTAACCTGTGCTCCTGCACATTGACTCTGTACAGGTACCTACCTGTATATTGTCTCGTGATTGTTATTTCACTGCTGCTCTTTAATTACTTGTTACTTTTATTTCTTATTCTTATCTGTATTTTTGAAACTGCATTGTTGGTTAGGGGATTGTAAGTAAACATTTCACTGTAAGGTCTACTACACCTGTTGTATTCGGCGCATGTGACTAATAAAATTTGATTTGATCTGTTACTAATTTTAAGGTTGAATGTTACATTCGTTTAGTTTAGGCTATTAACTGTATTACAAAATGTATACTGAAATGTGTTTGGTTGTCAACACAACCAAATATCAACATTTGAAGGAGATGTCTGCTTGGATAGTTCCATCTGTGTCACTGACTTTTTTTCTACAAATAAATCATTGCTATGTTGGACTTAAGTCTCCATCTCAACCAAAAATCGAATAACAAATTAGGAATAAATCAAATCAAACTTTAAACGCACTTTAAATAAAGTTAGATTTCATATAATTTAGTACAAGTCATTACCTTTTGGAGGGTTGAGATGGCTACTTGAATCCAACATAGAAATTATTGTTAATGATCAATTACCATATAAATATAATTAATAATCAATAATCATATAAATGACCAATTATTCCAGACAAACTGTAAATAAAGTCAGACTAAGTCAGTGGCACAGATGGGACTATCCAAGCAAGAGATACATCTCCTTCAAATGTGGATATTTAGTTGTGTTGACAACACAATTCAATATCATCAAATTTTAAATCAACCAGAGCTTGAAACCCTTGGTATTGACTATTTTTTGTGAAACTATGTGTTGAATTGAAACAATAGCTGTTAATGACTTTGCAATTGCTATAATATCCCTGAATGTTATCATTGATGATAGGCCTAT
The DNA here is from genome assembly GCF_021184085.1 of Oncorhynchus gorbuscha. Classification (NCBI taxonomy): domain Eukaryota; kingdom Metazoa; phylum Chordata; class Actinopteri; order Salmoniformes; family Salmonidae; genus Oncorhynchus; species Oncorhynchus gorbuscha. The sequence goes on along the minus strand of NC_060183.1, from coordinate 64,543,063 downwards.
ATAAGTGATAGAGTATGGTCACATTCCATTTGCTCTGTTAAACCTACCCTTTAGAATGACCTTAATAACAACAGTGCATCTATTTTGATTTTAAGAGGATATCTCTTAATAATCATTTTCACGAAAGCACATTGGTAATATTCAGTGACAAATATCATAGCTAAGCAGGGCTGGGCTTGGTTAAAACCCTGGATGGGCCACTAAAGGGTAGCTGTAGACAGATCAATTCTATAGTAGAAGGTGCTGCCCAGTCTAGTTTTTTTTCTATTAGTGACTATACATTGAAGATCTGATGTTGTTTTAAAGGTGCAAATGCAATATATTTTATACAAGGTTTGTTTATGTTGAAATTTGGTTCCCATGGTGACACAACCACCTCTCTGACCTATGATCTTTGACCTCTGGTCAACTGTGACCTTTGATACTTTAACATTTTGTTTCTAGGTTACCTCTGGGTCGTTCCACCTCAAAAAACACAAGAAAGTGGGTTTAGACACCCACCATCTCAGATTGTACTGAAATGGTTTATGTGGTTGGAAACAGATAAGATTAGCATTCCTGCAACATAATTAAAAAATATATATAAGCAGGTTGACATTTATTGTCATGAGTCTTGTCCTGGAGGCAGAACTGGCGATATAGTAAAGATTTTATGAAAACAAAAACCTTAATTTAAGGTTAGGGTTAGGCATTAGGGTTAGCAGTGTGGTTAAGTTTAGGGTAAGGTATAAAATCAGATTTCATGACTTTGTGGCTATGCCAGCTAGTGACCACTCTGCAGAGATCCCTCCAGAACAAGATTCATGATGATTACAAAATGACATATTGTTTACTTAAAAAGGCTCTGCATGGTTATTCCGACATCTGAAGTGGCCGTATAGCATTTACTGCGATGCAGACTTCAGGGCTTTCATACTTCTTGTGCTTAGCAGAGCTATTGTGAAGTTAGCTGTCAAGGAGGTGAGTTTGTGTTTATACACAATGTACCGCCCCCAGCTACCATTAACCAATTATGTCAATGCAGAGTTTTATGGAGCCCTCCGCAATTGTTACAACATTTGAGAGGCGTACGGCGATGCGGTACGGAGCCTGATTTGGTCTCTGCATGCCGCCGGAGGCTCCGCTATAGCGTCACACCCTCCATACGAAGCCTCCGACCACATTTTCAGGTCAAGCTTAAATAGTTTTTTTACCCTGTAAGTAGTGTATGGACAAGATATGACAGCAACCCATGCTTTTGATGTCATACCTTGTCCATAAACTGCTAACAGGGTAAGGAAACCAATATGTCATTTTGTAATTTGTGTGAACTATCCCTTTAACATTGAGGGGTAGAGATATATATTTGTTGATCACATAGTAGCAGGATTAGCGTGGGGAGTCTGTGGGGGGCTTTTTACCATTTCCTTGGCTTCCTCATGTCTTACTCATTGTTAGAAAAAGTTTGGTCCAAATCGGATGTTAGGTTCTATATTTATTGAATATTACATGAATCCTATCAATTTAAATGGCCAATTTGGGTGCAATCAATTAGCTTAATTTCTCAGAGACCAAATTATATTTAAACAAAATAATGTTGCAGGAATGCTAATCTTATCGGGTTCTAACTACAGAAATGACTTCAGAACAATCTGAGATGGTGGGTGTCATGGGTAGCTGAAATTACATGGAACAACCCCTCTTGCTTAATTCCTAATGACCATGGCTGACAGTCTACTGTGTGATACAGTATAATAGGTTGACTGTATTTATCATAAGTTGCCTTACGCCTTTAGTGTAGGCTTTACCTTGTGGTCTCTTGCGTCATTACAGTCCAGTTGGTCATGTCACATCCATGACAGGCAGGGTTTGTGGTGTAGATTCTGGAAGACTAACTACTGTATACAATTACACTGCAACAATTCCATAGCTACTGTTAGCCACTGTCTGACTGGCTATCACTACAGTACTGTGTGATTGCGGTGTGTCCATGCTGAAATTCTCTAGTGTATCTGAGCTTAAAATATATCTGGTGGTACTGCCCTAACGCTGCCATACACTCTGGCCTCAGAACCAGGGCGCTACTTGCCACGTGTGTTTGTGTGCGTGCGTGTGTGTGTGTGTGAGAGAGTATGTGTGCCTATGAGTAGATGGATGGAGGAGAGAATAAACTTATAAGCTTCCTATGGAACATGAGTTGAAAGCATGCTTTGAAATACCCCCTCAGAATATACTCAGCTTGTTGAGACATGCTTTCATTGTTGTTAAAATGCTACTGGAATTACTGTGCCTTTGTTGTTAACAGGCCTGGCTCACATAAATAAGAGGTAGATTGTGTGTGTGTGTGTGTGTGTGTGTGTGAGAGAGAGAGAGAGAGAGAGAGAGAGAGAGAGAGAGAGAGAGAGAGAGAACAGTATATGTGTGTGTCAGCAAGAGTGATGGAAGTGACAGGGAACAATGACAGCAGGCTTGTCAGGTGAGATGCATACTTACGCAGCAGCATCATTCCTCAGGGTGTATAATCCTAGCAGTTTGATGATTGTACAGCAGTTTTCCATGCTGCCAGTCCCTCAGTGAAACAGGATCCTGTAACACAACAAAAGGAACCATATTTCTGTCTGTTTCAGGCTCATCCATTATTCATAGCAGGTGTAACGCTATGGGTGGTCCACTAGACCACTAATGACCAAACTAGACCCCCATGGGACATACATAACAGGAACACACTTGACCCCCATGGGACATACACAACAGGAACACACTAGACCCCCATGGGACATACACAACAGGAACACACTTGACCCCCATGGGACATACACAACAGGAACACACTTGACCCCCATGGGACATACATAACAGGAACACACTTGACCCCCATGGGACATACACAACAGGAACACACTTGACCCCCATGGGACATACATAACAGGAACACACTTGACCCCCATGGGACATACATAACAGGAACACACTAGACCCCCATGGGACATACACAACAGGAACACACTAGACCCCCATGGGACATACATAACAGGAACACACTTGACCCCCATGGGACATACACAACAGGAACACACTAGACCCCCCATGGGACATACACAACAGGAACACACTAGACCCCCATGGGACATACATAACAGGAACACACTTGACCCCCATGGGACATACACAACAGGAACACGCTTGATCCCCATGGGACATACACAACAGGAACACACCTGCATTGTTTGCTGTTTGGGGTTTTAGGCTGGGTTTCTGTACAGCACTTTGAGATATCAGCTGATGTACGAAGGGCTATATAAATAAATTTGATTTGATTTGATTTGAGACCCCCCATGGGACATACACAACAGGAACACACTAGACCCCCATGGGACATACATAACAGGAACACACTTGACCCCCATGGGACATACACAACAGGAACACACTAGACCCCCATGGGACATACACAAGAGGAACATATTTGCAGTAAAAACACTCCCCAAAGATCGTCTATTTGCTTGTGTGTGTGTGTGTGTGTGTGTGTGTGTGTGTGTGTGTGTGTGTGTGTGTGTGTGTGTGTGTGTGTGTGTGTGTGTGTGTGTGTGTGTGTGTGTGTGTGTGTGTGTGTGAGCTGCAAAGTGGGTTTGAGCAGATAGAAGTAGCCTACTGCTGTAAAGTAGTAGGACATTTTGTAAATCCATCCACCCATCCAACACTACAGTTATAGTAAACAGGTGCAGTTCCAATAGCTTCCACTGTCAAGCTCCAGTTGGCTAAAGAACCAATACTTCATACTTTCTGTTTTCCCTGTGTATTTCAGGTCAGGGAGAGTACATTACTCACTGAAAATGTACCTTCATTTGGGTTTAATCATTCGTGTTATGATTAAAAGCAGGTGTCTCACTGTCTGAATTGGATGTGTGTGTATATAAACTACATATGAATCTATGATATTAGCACCAGACCCAGTCTCATACTGTATCTCTCCTGTATGTCTCTCCCAGGTGCGCTATAAACCTATGGACCTGGTGCCCTTAGAGACCACCCTGATAGAACACTCAGACACAGACTGACAGAAAGACTAAAACAGCGGACTGAAACACACATGAGAGATTGAGATAAAGCCAAACCTAGAGACAGAAACGAATACCGAAACGCATGTAGAACGACTGAGGCTTTGATGGAACAGAGGGACATGTGCAAGTGATTGACTGGTAAGAGATCAAAGTTTTCTCAGCATGCTAAACCAGAATGGAAATGTAGCTCTACTCCGACTCGGGTGGTTTATTTATTTGGCACATGTGTTGACTGAACATACGTCAGACAGACTGGCAGCAGTGGTGAGTAGTGTGTGTGTGCCGCCCGCTAGAGCATTCATCATAGAAACGTGTTCAGTGATCGCGTGTGTGAGAGGGAGTAAAGAAGGAGGGAGAGACAGACAGAGAGCGGTGGAAGTGTCGCACATTACCGATGGGAAACAAACATTAACGGGATAATCCCAGTTTCCTTCTCGTCCTCCTTTCCCTCACTCACGCACTCACTCACACTGAGAACCAGCGTAGCACGGGTCGGTGGATTCTTCCTCTTCATTTCAAACCTTGAGCGGAGAATTTTACTTGTGCCAGTTGTCTGCCTGTTCCAGCGCTGTGTTTTTATTCATGATAAATAGTAAGCTATTGCCGTTCCGGATTTAAAGTGAATTCCCTTTTCTGAACGGGCTCGAGGATTTTCCCCTGTACAGTTCAACTCGTCAAGCCTTGTGAAAACGCCCGGCGTAACGCTCACGGATATCGGACAGAGCAGCTCGCGAGGAGAAAAGTAAGTGTGTCCACGCCTCTACGGTGGTTCATTTATTATATTCGTTTATAAAGTTTACGCAGTTGGTACAGTTTGCGCTATTGACAGATAGCGTGCAGTGTTTGCTCCCCAAACCCGACCGTAAACGCATAACACGAGTCTGTCATTACGAGGCTGTAATAGATGCGTAATAATGGAAAACCATGTTTTTCATAGAGTATAAACCAGCCTAGGTAGATAAATGTGAATTATGTAGGCTTGTTTATTAATATCAAGTATTATCTTCATGTCAATTTTGTCAAAGTTGATTGAGCTCACTACATGTATACATGTTAGAGAAAGTGAAATCACAGGCAGAGGCCATGCACTTTTCAGTATATTCAAAGTCATTTTGAGAAATTAAACAATCTATTATATTTCTCAGTGTAGGCTACCAATGCAAGTAAGGGGCTTGTGCATCCAGGGCATTGTGACCATGATAACAGGCTAGAGCAGTGGCACAGAGGGATGTCTGTCCCTTAGGTCCACCCGGAGAGAGACAGTGTGTGTAGGCTTATATTCCAGCCAGCACTAACACACCTGACCTGATCCTTGGCTCCTCTCCTCTGGATAAGCATCTAGTGTCTGTGTCTTGCCCATTGAGCCAGAGAGATCAGCTCAGGTCTTACAGGTGGATTAAAGACTAAAAACTAGCCTCGCCTGCCAGCCACGTCTCAGCTTTATGGACCAACACATGGCTGGGAGTGGGAACACATGTCTGGGCAGGGGTGCACAACACAGACCCTCGAGTTCCACAGTCCTGACGCTTTTAGTTTATCGCTAGCATTCTACTTGATCAATTGATTGTCACTCGATCAATTGTGCTGATTGGCTGGAGGTTAACGAGGTAGTAAACCAGAAAACTCTGTAGGCCTCATTCACTTCTCTCTTCACCACAGGCAGACCTGATTAAATCCCAAACATGTTGTTTATTTAAAAGTACATGGCAGAGGATGTGCTGCATTGTCCCCATTATGGGCCTTAAAGGGTCAATCGGCATTTGCTACATACATTTTTGGACTTATAAGTTAATAATTAGTTCAACTGTCGCAGCCCATCAGAACCCAAAATATAAGCTGTTTTTACTCCAGTGGGGGGGACTGCTTTGTTATTGTTTTTACTGCTGATTGCCACTTTAACTCTGAACCCCCTGTCTCATAAGACAGTCTCTGACATGCCTGGATTTTGCCCCAACGCTTGTGTTCTAGTGAGTGCAATGTCATCTGCCACTGCCGTAAAACAATCTAGTTACTTAGTGTTGCATCCTCCACCCTCCAGTTATAGAGTCTAATACAGAGGAGTCTTTGTCTGCTTGTTGCCTGTAGCTACAGTAGTGTTAATCAGTAGTCTTGTTCAGAAACTTCCCCCCACTCTAGTCTCCTCTAGTCTGATGTATTTATAGTGGATCATGTGGCCATAGTGGAGAATAGGGTGAAAACAGTGACCTAGAAACTTGGTAGGACTGTAGGACACCAAGTCATGTCCTTTACTTCTTATTCTCTTCCTGACAAAGTGATAGAACAACTAGATGTTTTGACATGTTTTATTTGCAGTGCTCATTGCGCAGTGTTGAAGTTGACACAGACTCTATTTCTGGGGGCTGGGAATGACTGCCAGCCTGCCACCACACTGAGACTCGGCTACGTCCACCCCGCCGCCCCCAGCCCACTACCCCTCCCATCCTCTATCTGCCCCCTGCCCGGTACCCATCCATCTAACCCACCTACCCCCCTACCCTTGCCCCTCTGACACTGGCATGTAGATCGTCCTGCCAAGATATACAAGGACATTGCCACTCTGTCTCTCTCTTTCTCCTTCTCTTTCTCTTTCTCTTTCTCATTCTTTCTCTTTCTCTCTCTTTCCCCCCCATCCAGCCTCAAAATACACACTTACACATTCTGTCTAGCCTGGCCGACTCCATGTCTATATGTCTGGCTGTCTGTGTTTGGTCCAGGGAGAGACTGGGATCAAAAATCCACCCAGTCATTTCTAATGCCTCAGCCCATTTCTTTACTTCAGGCCCCCATTATTAGCCATAATGATCATTCTGCACAAAACCCATTATTTACACCGGCCCACTGGGATACAGATGGACCAGCCCATCTGGCATTTGCCTGAAATTCCCTACGGCCAGTCCGTTTCTGCTCTGGTCCTTCTGTCTGTCCTTCTCTTGCCCCAGAATACACACACACACACACACACACACACACACACACACACACACACACACACACACACACACACACACACACACACACACACACACACACACACACACACACACACACACACACACACACACACACACACACACACACACACACACACACACACACACACACACACACACACACACACACACACACACACACACGTATAGTATGGGGGTAAATGAGGACTCTGAATCATCTTCACGGCTATGTGTGAATGCTAGTGTGTTTATGTTTGTGACAGAGAAGGGGTACTGTGATTATTGTGAATGTGGGTGTTAAGGGGGTTAGTTAGGGTAAATGAGGACTGTGCTGTATGGCATTGGTCCATCTCTGTTCTGTACTTCTATTGTCTGTTTGTCTCTGTCTCAGTGTGAACTAAATACAGGCAGCTCCACTTTGTTTGGGGTACGAAGTTAATTATTTTATTTTTGGAGCACCGCTGGTTTACATTTAGGCTATTCATAGAGGAGGAAGTGTGTGTGTGTGTGTGTGTGTGTGTGTGTGTGTGTGTGTGTGTGTGTGTGTGTGTGTGTGTGTGTGTGTGTGTGTGTGTGTGTGTGTGTGTGTGTGTGTGTGTGTGTGTGTGCGTGCGTGCGTGTGTGTGTGTGTGCACGCACGTCGAGGGGAAGTTGGGTGGAAACCTGCTGTCATCCTGGTTTGGTTTACAGGCTCTACGTTACGTCCTCTTAGAGGGAACGCACATGCTGAGAAAAGATCTAACTAACACACACATATAAACTTCCAGGTTTGATAGAATGCTGAGTTGGCTTGACAAGGAATGTTCTATATTTACTCCAAAGCAGAGAAATATGGTGTTTCCTGAAACAGCCTCACAGTCTGCATGACTGAATGACTGAATGACTGAATGACTGAATGAGAGCACAGCATTTGAAATGTATCCTGGTTGGCATGTTGGTGCTTGTTTTTATTCAATATTATGTCCTAGCTTGATTATATCTGGTGCTGGCAGATATTGTGTAGAAGAGCTGTGTGTAAAATGTGCCTTTGTTGGTCAGTGGGGAGTCTGTAAAGATCTGCTCTATTCTCCTCTAGTCAGGGATGTTACGTTGTGGCACGCTGGAGCTGTCGTTACCTATCAAATTCTCTCAGATCACCGGATAGGGGTTAGGGGTTAGGGATGGTATGTTGTGATCAAATCAAATTTTATTAGTCACATACACATGGCTAGCAGATGTTATTGCAAGTGTAGCGAAATTCTTGATGACAGCCTGGTTACAAGTCTGCTTCTGCTTTAGCTATTCAAAAACATACCTTTAAATATGTAGCTAATTACATTTGCTCTGACTCAGTACATTTATTAGCTAGCTAGCAGCAATTAGCATGAGCAATTAGCATTAGCGGCTAACAAGATTTGGGCCCAACTTGCTAACATCATTGTCATCAACTTTGTTGCATATGCTGCATTGACAATGCAGACTGAACGCAAGTGTCTCGTAGTTGAGGAACATCAAATGCGCAGATGACTCAAGTAGCGAAGTAAACTGTACAAATGGTCATTACACACAACGTATCACATTTAACAAGCCAAACATTCAAATACCTTTATAGAAGATAAAGTAAAAACCCAACACCTTACTCATTGTCATGTCATTGACAAACCTGTGATCTCTCTCTCTCTCTCTCGCTCTCTTTTTCAATCTTCTCTCTCTCTCTCTCTCTCTCTCTCTCTCTCTCTCTCTCTCTCTCTCTCTCTCTCTCTCTCTCTCTCTCTCTCTCTCTCTCTCTCTCTCTCTCCTCTCTCCCCCCCCCCTTTCTCCTCACATTCCTTCAGCCATGCTTCTGCCTCTGACTGTAAGCTGGTAACTGTGTGTGTGCGTGTGTGTGCGTGTGTGTGCGTGTGTGTGCGTGTGTGTGCGTGTGTGTGCGTGTGTGTGCGTGTGTGTGCGTGTGTGTGTGTGTGTGTGTGTGTGTGTGTGTGTGTGTGTGTGTGTGTGTGTGTGTGTGTGTGTGTGTGTGTGTGTGTGTGTGTGTGTGTGTGTGTGTGTGTGTGTGTGTGTGTGTGTGTGTGTGTGTGTGGGTCGGACACTATAAGCCATGTTGGCTCTACTTGTGTCTAGCTACTTAAGAGGATCTTAAAGAGCCTATAGGCCAGGAAGACAGCACACACACACTCACACGCGTACACAAAAGTTTAACATATGAGTTATCACTTTCCCTTTGAAGTACACTGTATCTCCCTCCATTTCTTCTCTCTGTTTCCTCATGAGAGAGGCCTGATTAACACACGGAGGGATGAGGAGAGAATATAGCACACTCACTCCCTTCAGAGGATATTGGACTCACCCCCCCCCCCCCCCATAGTTATTATAATGTATATGTCAATAGGTTAAGATAGAGATAAGGTTAGAGGTTAGGGGTCATGGATAAGGGAAGGGGGAGGGGGTCCTGGGGGTTGTTGGTCCTGTAAAAAAAGATCAGGTGTGCTCGATTAGGTGTGTGTGTAACACGCAGTGGCTTAGTGTTACACAATAAGCTGTGGACTGAATCCTTCAGATCCTTTGTGCCAAGTCACACAAGACACAGGTGACAACAAACAGGACTCCTCACCTGGACTTGTACTGTGCTGGATGTGTTTTGGACCGGGAAATTATGTAAATGTCAACATTCTAATAGAATATGATGTGAGGTCAACATTCTAATAGAATATGATGTGATGTCAACATTCTAATAGAATATGATGTGATGTCAACATTCTAATATGATGTGAGGTCAACATTCTAATAGAATATGATGTGATGCCAACATTCTCATAGAATATGATGTGATGTTGACATTTTAATAGAATGTGATGTCGACATTCTAATAGAATATGATGTCAACATTCTAATAGAATATGATGTGATGTCAACATTCTAATAGAATGTGATGTCAACATTCTAATAGAATATGATGTGATGTCAACATTCTCATAGAATATGATGATGACTATGATGTGATGTCAACATTCTAATAGAATGTGATGTCAACATTCTAATAGAATATGATGTGATGTCAACATTATAATATGATGTGAGGTCAACATTCTAATAGAATATGATGTGATGTCAACATTCTCATAGAATATGATGTGATGTCAACATTCTCATAGAATATGATGTCAACATTCTCATAGAATATGATGTAATGTCAATATTCTTATATAATATGATGTGATGTCAACATTCTAATAGAATATGATGTGATGTCAACATTCTAATAGAATGTGATGTCAACATTCTAATAGAATGTGATGTCAACATTCTTATAGAATATGATGTGATGTCAACATTCTAATAGAATATGATGTGAGGTCAACATTCTAATAGAATATGATGTGATGTCAACATTCTAATAGAATATGATGTGATGTCAACATTCTAATATAATATGATGTGAGGTCAACATTCTAATAGAATATGATGTGAGGTCGACATTCTAATAGAATATGATGTGAGGTCAACATTCTAATATAATATGATGTGAGGTCAACATTCTAATAGAATATGATGTGAGGTCGACATTCTAATAGAATATGATGTGATGTCAACATTCTAATATAATATGATGTGAGGTCAACATTCTAATAGAATATGATGTGAGGTCGACATTCTAATATAATATGATGTGAGGTCGACATTCTAATAGAATATGATGTGAGGTCGACATTCTAATATAATATGATGTGAGGTCAACATTCTAATAGAATATGATGTGAGGTCGACATTCTAATATAATATGATGTGAGGTCGACATTCTAATATAATATGATGTGAGGTCGACATTCTAATATAATATGATGTGAGGTCAACATTCTAATAGAATATGATGTGAGGTCGACATTCTAATATAATATTTACATTTACATTTACATTTAAGTCATTTAGCAGACGCTCTTATCCAGAGCGACTTACAAATTGGTGCATTCACCTTATGACATCCAGTGGAACAACCACTTTACAATAGTGCATCTAAATATTTTAAGGGGGGGGGGGGTGAGAAGGATTACTTTATCCTATCCTAGGTATTCCTTAAAGAGGTGGGGTTTCAGGTGTCTCCGGAAGGTGGTGATTGACTCCGCTGTCTTGGCGTCATGAGGGAGTTTGTTCCACCATTGGGGAGCCAGAGCAGCGAACAGTTTTGACTGAGCTGAGCGGGAACTGTACTTCCTCAGTGGTAGGGAGGCGAGCAGGCCAGAGGTGGATGAACGCAGTGCCCTTATTTGGGTGTAGGGCCTGATCAGAGCCTGGAGGTACTGAGGTGCCGTTCCCCTCACAGCTCCGTAGGCAAGCACCATGGTCTTGTAGCGGATGCGAGCTTCAACTGGAAGCCAGTGGAGAGAGCGGAGGAGCGGGGTGACGTGAGAGAACTTGGGAAGGTTGAACACTAGACGGGCTGCGGCGTTCTGGATGAGTTGTAGGGGTTTAATGGCACAGGCAGGGAGCCCAGCCAACAGCGAGTTGCAGTAATCCAGACGGGAGATGACAAGTGCCTGGATTAGGACCTGCGCCGCTTCCTGTGTGAGGCAGGGTCGTACTCTGCGGATGTTGTAGAGCATGAACCTACAGGAACGGGCCACCGCCTTGATGTTAGTTGAGAACGACAGTTTGATAATATGATGTGAGGTCGACATTCTAATAGAATATGATGTGAGGTCAACATTCTAATAGAATATGATGTGAGGTCGACATTCTAATAGAATATGATGTGATGTCAACATTCTAATATAATATGATGTGAGGTCAACATTCTAATAGAATATGATGTGAGGTCGACATTCTAATAGAATATGATGTGAGGTCAACATTCTAATATAATATGATGTGAGGTCAACATTCTAATAGAATATGATGTGATGTAAAATGCAAACAGGGTTTGGGGACATCATAAAGCAGACAGTAAAGTCAAGCCAACAACACTAACACATAATTTCTCATAACATTCTGTAGTATGATGCGAATGTATCATTTTTTTCTTGTGCCATGTTTTTCTATCTTGCATTTCTTCAGTGGGAAGCAAATGCCATCTCTCTGGTTATGAGTGACATGTGGTGTTTTGAACTGTGTTGTGTGGTAGAGATGAGCTGTAAGTCTTAATCAGTGAGTTATTCTCCTCTCTCAGGTCAACCTGTTGAATGATCAACTATTTACTTATACACAAACATAGTTGAACCATTCTCTATGACCGCTCCACAAGGACTACTGTGTGTGTTTGATGGCATTTTAACTGATTTCTCTCTCTCTGTCTCTTTAAGGAGTGAATGCCAGAGGAATTGAGAGAAGACGAATCGAGAGAATACTGCTGTGAGGATTTGGAAGACAAGAGAAGAAGAGTAGGACTTTTGGGATAGGAGAGAAAGAGAAGAAGAACAGGACTTTTGGGATAGAGAAGAATAACAGGACTTTTGGGATAGGAGAGAAAGAGAAGAAGAACAGGACTTTTGGGATAGGAGAGAAAGAGAAGAAGAACAGGACTTTTGGGATAGGAGAGAAAGAGAAGAAGAACAGGACTTTTGGGATAGGAGAGAAAGAGAAGAAGAACAGGACTTTTGGGATAGGAGAGAAAGAGAAGAAGAACAGGACTTTTGGGATAGGAGAGAAAGAGAAGAAGAACAGGACTTTTGGGATAGGAGAGAAAGAGAAGAAGAACAGGACTTTTGGGATAGGAGAGAAAGAGAAGAAGAACAGGACTTTTTGGATAGGAGAGAAAGAGAAGAAGAACATAACTTTTGGGATAGGAGAGAAAGAGAAGAAGAACAGGACTTTTGGGATAGGAGAGAAAGAGAAGAACAGGACTTTTGGGATAGGAGAGAAAGAGAAGAAGAACAGGACTTTTGGGATAGGAGAGAAAGAGAAGAACAGGACTTTTGGGATAGGAGAGAAAGAGAAGAAGAACAGGACTTTTGGGATAGGAGAGAAAGAGAAGAAGAACAGGACTTTTGGGATAGGAGAGAAAGAGAAGAACAGGTCTTTTGGGATAGGAGAGAAAGAGAAGAACAGGTCTTTTGGGATAGGAGAGAAAGAGAAGAACAGGTCTTTTGGGATAGGAGAGAAAGAGAAGGAGAGAAGATGGGGAGGAAAAAGATCCAGATAGCACGGATTA